>NC_021161.2:48672313-48716216 GCF_000331145.2 Cicer arietinum
TATATATATATATATATATATATATATAATTTCCCCATTTTAAATTTTTGATAGTTTAAACATTTTGTTTCTGTTTATATATCAATATAAAATTTATTCTGTAATTAGTTACTCTTTTTAATTCAATATTACACATAAATAGATCTTAATATTTTAATTAAATTGTATTTGATAATTAAAATATAACAACACCTTAAATTAACACAAAATATATAAAAATATAATTATCACAACTTAAAAATAAATAATAATGAAATCAATAATCAAAATTATAACCAAACAATGCAATTAGGTGTAAATTAAAATAAATAAGCATTATTGAAATAAATAAATTGATATAAGTAGAAAATTATATTGATGAAAAAATTTCAATTTTTTTTTAAAAGTAGTTAATGTAATATATAATTTTTTTTGTATTTTTCTTTTATTAGCGTGCTGACACATATTTATCATGTCAAATGTACCATGAAAAAAAAAAACAGCAATAAAACACTTAAAAATAATTTTTATGCTAACTTAAAATTTTTATGTTAACTTAGATATTGAAAACAATCAATCTAATATTTAATTATCATGTCTTTGTTCCTATTTGTGTGTTGATACATAAACTTATTGATGTGATGAACAAAATCGATTAAAGATGAGGAGAAAAATGTTATAATTTTTCTTAAGTAAT
Source organism: Cicer arietinum (assembly GCF_000331145.2). Taxonomy (NCBI): domain Eukaryota; kingdom Viridiplantae; phylum Streptophyta; class Magnoliopsida; order Fabales; family Fabaceae; genus Cicer; species Cicer arietinum. The sequence continues at coordinate 48,672,990 of NC_021161.2, forward strand.
TTGTTGCTATAATGAAATAGCATCTTTAATTATCAATTATATAATTTGTTGCTTACATTTGTCAGTTTCTTGAAAAGAAAACATTGTAAAAAGTAATTCAAAAAATACATATTAAAAATATGAAATAAATAAATTTTGCACTTGCTAAAACCATCATCAACAATTTTTCAAAGTATCCTATTCCACACAATTTGCGTAATTTCATAAATTCTACTTATATTCTATTTCTTTAATAAAAATGAAAATATTTATCTATATCAGCATTCATGCAAACAAGACACTCATTTTAGAATATAAAACCTATAAGTCTAACAAATGACAAATTAGAAAATTCTACCAACTAAAAATAAAATCAAATAGTCACGTCTCATTGTTCACTGTTACTAAATTTTCTTGTAAAAAAAAACATTGTTTTGAGTTTTTTTCATAAAAAATAAGATAAATAGTAGATGCAACATGCAGTCTCTTAACTTAATTTCGCTTTAGTCATTTTTCTTGTTTTTTTTTTATTTGATCATTTATTTAAATTTTAAATGATAATTTAATTTTTTATATAATAATTAATTTTATGAATTTTGTTTAAATAATTTTATAATTTTTTTGAATTTTTATAAACATAAAATATAAACATAAAATAATTTTATAAATTTTATGAACATTATTAACATTTTAAAACATAAAATATCAAATTATTATTTAAAATTAAAATATATGATCAAATCAGAAAAAAAAATAGTTAAAATGGTAATGAAAATTAAGTTAAAGAAATGCGGTATTTAATTTAAAAAATATTACTTTGAACCACTTTGATTACCGCACCAACCCTTCTTGTAATTACTCTTAACATTGTTTTCAGGAATACCAAGGCATCTTTGCTATAGTAGAATGTTCATATTGACTCGAAATAGAACTGAGATCCAAGTTTTATATTCGATTCATCGATTGTTAATGGCGATGAATATGTTTGATCGTTAACCAGCAACATTCATTATTCAGTATCAAATTTAAGCATCATATCAAGAACCACAAACAAATTTATTCTGCACATGTACCCCAGCAGAAAGAATCATGTGATCTGCTTCAACCAACTTGATTTTTTGGGCAGAGAAATGGAGGAACTTCGAAAAAAACTAGATTTTTCGACAGCATCTTCAGCACATAGGATAGGTGGTTCAAGATTCTTCATATTGTAATCGACAACAACAGAGTTTGCAGCCATATCTGCAACCTAAAAAAGAAATTTGTATAAACAACTTAATTGGACGCTTATTAAAAGTGTTTATAAGATATTTCTATAACATATGATAAAACAAAATCAAACTCTTTTCATAATCTATCTTATAGAGCTTATGGAAACAAGCAAGCTGAAATCAGCTTATGAATGAATGTATTACATGTATCCATCTCTAAAATGAAACAGAGGATCATACATTTTGGAACAAAATAACTGATTTAAGAACACACCACAAAGGTAAGACGTTCTCGCGAACACATCTAGCAATCTCTTCGGAAAATAAAGGTTCTGTACCAAATCTAGTGTTTGCTCCAAGGTTCTTCCCACCACTGGGAATGTCTTTACTTGAATGGATGTCCCTCACTCCAGTTCCAATACTTGCCTTAGTTTTATACTTCTTATCCTTGCCAATGGTTTTGCACTATAAATATATGTTCCATGAAGGCAATTTGTTGTTAATGGAATGTCATCCACAAACACAGCCTCACCTATATATGATTTATTCAGAAATATGTACATGTTATTGAACACATACAAAACCAATTAAATATGGAAAGTAATAATTGACAGGCATCAAAACCAATGTTGTAAATCGCGGAAAATAGTAGTTTGTTCAAATCCCGCAACGTTGTGCCGCAATAGCTGCTATTTAACAATACTTTATATTAAATGACGTATCATATGACAATAGTGATAAGTTTGAATTCCGTTATACTAAAGTGTCATACCGTCGATATAGCCTCTATTTGACAACATTGATAAAAAAAAGGATAGAATAACACTGTTTGACAGAAAAGACTACATCACTAAAGCTTGAAAAATGAGATATTTCAATTTTCCAATCACAGTCAAAATTTCAGCTACACGATAACTAATGACATGAACAGATTTAAGCCAAATCAAGCAATAGGTTAGTGAACTTATTTTGTGATCTTCACAATAGTTATATGCAAAATATGAATAAAAATTATGTTAAATACTTTGAAATGTCAATCAAAATGCAAAGTTAAAAGGAGACTGTCGTCATTATGTAATTCAAAACTTGATTCTAAACAAACCTGAAGGTTGTAGCGCAGTGCCGCATTTCACGACTGCCTCGCCGATCGGACGATACTCACTGCCTGCTTCAATTACTTGATCCCCAGACGACAATTAAGTAGGAAATTTGTTATGATGAACCAGCTTCTAATTCTCTTTTAATTTAGAATCATCGACAGAAGGCGAATGAGTATATCCATTTAAATAACCATCAATTATTCTTGCAGGACTGTCAATAAGTTAAAGAACTGAAAAAGAAAACCAATTGCTAAACTTGAAAAGTAAGCATATTTTGAGGCTTCATCTTGAGGTATAATAGAGGTTGTCACCTTAAACAAGTTGACGGTGTCATATAGAATACTAACACATAACAGCTTTCCTGCTAAAAATTCCTCAACATGTTTAGCTCTGATTGCATGCTTATTGCCAAAACCACCAAAAGACAACCTAAAAGCATCTATTATAATGGTTCCATCAGTATCCTTGCATGGAGATACCTGAACAAGGAAAGCAGCATTTAAGTAGGAAAGTGCATTTCAAAAATTCCTAATCGCTCTTCAAAGTCATAAAGCAAGAAAGACAATTCCCAAGATCTGAAGCTTGAAGTCTCAAAACAACTCCCCTAATCACTCTTCAAATTCATAAAGCAATTAATAAAATTCAGAAATATTAAGTGTTTAGATTCCATGTTAGTTCTAGACCTATCATTTCCAGTTTAAAGTAAATTTCTGAAAAGCAGCATGCAAGAATATACTTTGACTTGATCCGTGTGCTATTCTATAATAATTAATAACTCTGCAAACACATTATTTGAAATTCAACATACAAATTACAAATAAGAGTTAAAGGGCACCTTTGGCTCATCAGAAAGCGCAGCGAGTCTCTCGATTCATGGCCATATTCCTGAATGGGGATATTCTCTGAAGAGCAAAATAAAGAAGCCCGTTCAGCTGAATCAATCAGTGTTATTTAATTTCTTATGAGAGCAATTTTTCTTTGCTTTTGTTTTAGGTATTGGTCTAAAAGGTACATTGCCCTGTCAAATTCTGGTAAATCAAAACAGTATCCAAAAGATTCCATCCTACAAATAATATCAACAGCACACTCCTTTTTATCATGGGAAAGAAGCAGATACACGAGGAGATGATTACAAATCATTGGCCTCAAAAAGAAACCAGTGTCCAGACTGTAAAGAAATATTTTTACTGCATCGTCTAGCCTCCTTTCCTTACAGAGACCTTTGATCAAATGTACACAACTTGTAGCGTTGATTGTGATATTGAACTCGATGAGAACAGAGAATATAAGTAATGCTTCATCTACTTTTTGTACCTGACAGAATCCAATAAGTAAAATTGTATATGGAGCTAAATCAAAATCTCTGGCCTTGAAGTCTAGTTCTAGTAAACCTCGAATCACTTGTTCCAGTTTTCCTTCGACTAAATATTTCTCCAAAGCACTGATTGAATCATTGTGTCGACTAGGAAGGCTCTTCAAATAGTCCAAATAAAGATTAAAGGCCAGTGAGACCTTGCTCATTCTACACAACCAAGTCATAACTGCTCTATAAAATGCAATGCTAGGTTTAAAGCCAGCCTTCTGAATACGCTCACAAATCTTTAAGGCATCATTTTCTCTGTTATCTAAGTACAGCCCATTAACAAGTATCCCATAAGTAACAGAATCGGGTGAGACACCCTTCTTTTGCAGATCCTCAAGAAGTGTGAAAGCACCGTGAATATTGCAAGCCTCGCAAAAGGCATTAATTAGAATATTGTATGTAATAATGTCAGGCACAACCCCACTATCAGCAAGTTGAATAAGAAACTTGTAAGCTTCCAAAAATTGCCCAGCCTCACACATTTGCTCTATCTTTTTCTGGAGACTAGTACTATCAAGGACCTGAGCAGAACCCTGAGAAAGGCTTAAGAATAACGAAGGATTTCTCCCGATCTCCATCTTGTAAAATAAAAGGCGTGCCTCCTCAAGTTTATCAGCCTTGCAAAGTCCATTTATAAGAACATTGAAGGTCACAACTGAAGGAATACATCCAAGCTTCTCCATCTGATTAAATACTTCTTGTGCATCCTCAACCATCCCTCTCTTACACATTTCACATATGAGAATGGTGTGTGTGTAAGCATTGCGCTCAGACATCTCAAGATAAAGAGACATCGCTCGATCCAAAAGACCCATGTCACATAAACCTTTAAGCATGGCATTGTAGCAATGAACATCGGGGGTTAAACCTATCCGAACCATCTCATCTAACATCCTAGCAGCTTCACCAATCCTACCCCCACCCGACAAACCACGTAACATAATGGCATACGAATGACCATCAGGCTTAAAGCCCGCCTTAAACATCCCCGCATACCACGCAAGCGCTTCACCATATCTTCTAGCCCTAAAAAACGAGTGAATAAGGGAACAATATCCAATTAGGTCAAGAGAGAAACCATCTTGCTTAATAAATCTAAGAAATGAAACTGCGTCATCAAGCCTCCCAAGCTTACAAAACCCATGAAGCAAAGTATTACAAGAAATCAAATCAGGAGAACACCCATTTTCCTTCATGAGACTAAACAAACTATGTGCCTCATCAACATTTTGCGTCTGACACAAACCATAAAGAATAGAATTAGAAGATATAGCATCAGGAACAAAACCAACTTTCTGCATTTCATCAAGCACCTCACGTGCACCTTTAATATTACCACTTTTACAAAACCCGTCAATCAACATATTATAAGTATGTTCATTAGGAACACAATTGGATTTAAGCATAGTATTATACAATGCAAGAGAAAGAACAAACAACTTTTGCCTCAACACATCTCTCAAAATTGTGTTATAAGTATGAGCATCAGGCTTAACGCCGAATTCGCGCATTTTAGCAAATGCATTGATGGCATTTTCGGTGTGACCGGAATGAGAATAAAACCTAATTAAAGCTCTAATGGAACCTGAAGTGATTAAAATTCCTTTATCTTTTAGAAGGTGAAGAGCATCCCAGTAAAAGGAATGACAATTGTTATGGGAAAGGACACGGGTTACGGAGTAATAGGGTTCATTTTTGAGGGAATCGAATTTGAGGGCGATCCAGAGGCAGAAACGGAGACCTGGGTTGTTGGAGGAAACGGATAATGTTGTAAGGGAATTGGTGAAGCAGGGAATGTGGAAAGGCTTCTTGAAATTGGAGAACGACAACATCACTACTCAAACGGAATGGAGATTCAAATGTGATATGGGAGGTTCGTTGGTTTCAGTTTGGGTACGGCGCTGGTACGAGGTTGGGGATGAAGGACAAAGATAGATGATAAAAAACGGGTCGGGTAATGCGACCCCAATCTACTCGATTGCGGTTTTGTTTATACTTCTCGTGATCACAGAATATTTGAGAATAGGCTGGGTCTGAGATACGCTTTGATAAGTCCAACCTGTTATAGGTTTACTTTGTCGGTCTGAGTCTTAATTTTGATAGAAGCCTGATATGACATGTTAGTCTATTTAAAAACTTATTTTATTTTAATATTTTTTAATAATAATATGTCAATGAAATTAAGTTCTATTTTGATATTTAACATCACATTTTGAAGAATGTGATTTTATATACATTATACTTAAATTATATTTTATAATAATACATTTAAATATATCAAAAACTAAATGAGGTTAATATGCGTAAATTACTAAAAATTGAATATATAATAAAAAGATTAAATTTAATAGTAAACAAATATTATTTGTATTTATTTAAATGGGTTGACCTAATAGGCCTAAAAGACTTGTGGTCTGTAGTCTGACATTTTTAACTAAATAGACTTTGTTAGAAATCTTGGTCTTATCTGTTTAAGAAAAAAATTTGACCTAACTTGAATCTGACGTTGACTAGGCCGTAGGCTCCTGTCGGTCGGTTTGGCCTATTATCATCTCTATTCAAGAGGTTTCTCTCGAATGCCACATATATATTTTAGTTTTGGGGGTGAAGGATATATGAGTCCATTTTTCAACTCTTTCATTTCTTTTATTACCAATGCCAAAGTTTTAAAACTATAGGCACAATTTCATTTTAGTCCTAACTATTTTCATACAATTTACAAATAAAGTTTTAAATATACACATACAATTCTTTCGTATATGGGCCTAAATATTTTCATGCTTAATTTAGACTCTTAAGTATATGTTTTAGCGAATTTTTTATTTTGGGTTCTATCTTCCTCCCTTCTGCCCTAGACTAATCGAACAAAATTTATCTCCAATTTTTGTTAGGGTTCAAATATATATCTCCATCTCTGTTGCTCACGAAGCTTTTGTTTCGACTATGAATCTATTCATATATATAAAATAATTAATATAATTAAATAATTATTAATATATAATAATAAAATATTTAAATCATTTATGTTATAAAGATGAGATATATAAATATATATATATATATATATATATAATTTAAAAATAATAATAGTTTTACAGACGAGACGGATTTGGGGCAGATATCAACCCAAAATCCACTATGTCCCAAAAAATTTATTTCGGAAAAATACATACCCACCCACACCATGTCAAAGTGGATTTTCCCTTTCAAAATTGGAACAAGTTCAGGTGGATAATGACATATGCGGGTTGTATTGTCATGCTAATCCCTACTCGATTATAAGCTAATAAACATACTCCTTTCATTTATAAACAAAGTGGAAATCTGCTTTAGTCCATCATAAAAATTGCAAGGCTTAATTTAGTTCTCAAGAAAAATAAAAGCAATTGTTAGTCACTTATATCAACTATATATCACTCACTTTATTCTCTAAAGTGGGCAACTCAATTTAGAGAAGATTTATCCTTGTTAGTCACTTATATCAACTATATATCACTCACTTTAGAGAAGATTTATCCTTGTTAGTCACTTATATCAACTATATATCACTCATTTTATTCTCTAAAGTGAGCGACTCACTTTAGAAAAGATTTATCCTTCACTTGAAATATGTACACTTAGCCCATGTTTGGTTGCACATTGACTCTTATTAGATGAACAATTAATGTTAACAATTTTCTTACATTATTTTCTATACATCAATTATTGAGTAAATCATGCAAGTCCCATTTAATAACATAGGCTTGCTTTTTTAACAAGATTCAAATGGAATTCATCTAATGACAACTTGAAAAATGTTATAAATAATGCATTGCATTGTATTGGTAGCTTTCATTTACATGATAATAATGATGTATGATTGAAGCCTTTTACTTGTTGTCCATTTTCCATTTCAAGTATCTCTGTACAATGTCTAGTCCACTGAGTTCCTTTACAACAGGCATGGTTGCAGGTACCCCCAACTGAAATGTTGAATCTGATCCATCATCTAAGTTGCTCCATGAAAGAAGCTGTTTCCTTGCTTCTTTGATAGCTGATCTTGTGGCACAGTGAACAGAAGCTGCTAGAAGCAAAGGAGGCTCACCAGATGCTGCAGCAACAAATATCAAAATAATTTATTCAAGATTTCTAAACCAACATAATTATAACTAGAGTTTCCTTAATCTTACTCAAGTAATGCTGCAACATGCCTACATCAGTTTCTTTAATCAGTTGTTCATATTAGTTGAAATGATTTTTACATGTTCCAAATGCTTATAATTATATGATGAGGTTTGATACAAAACAGTTTATTTTAAAGTTACTATTATGGAGCTATGTAGCACATACACTTAATGTGTCCAGTGTCCGATACGTGTCGTCATCTGATACTAAATGTATGTACAATACGTGTTGATGTCTGATTCCAAAGCATTTGGTTACATTTAATGGCTTCTATTTTTTCAAATTATTATCGGCGACTACGTATCAGTGTCATGAATGGTTTTCGTGCCAGTGCTTCATAATTATGGAGGCATAACATCAAAAAAATTTAATAATCCTCAGTTTTTGGAAAAACAAATGTGAAGACAAAAATTTACTATTGATGTTTTGGAAAAGTCCTAGCTAGCTAGGTCATAGCTAGGTCATACCCTTTGAAGAGAGAACTCTATGTTGGTGATGCTCACTATTGAGGATTTCAACATTAAACTGTTGAGGAATAGTGTCTATTGTTGGGATTTTGTAGTTCCATGTGCCATCTGCCAACACCAAACCATCAAGGTTTGTTTCATATTCTTCAAGCATGAAAAATCCTAACCCTTGTATGAAAGATCCTTCAATCTGCAAGATGCAATTATATGATTAACAAAGGAGTTTTGATATTTGGTAACTTAATAAACTCATTCATGAAAACTTACCTGTCCTAAATCCACAGCAGGATTGAGACTTTGTCCACAATCATAAATAATATCTGTTTGCAAAAATCTGGTTTCTCCTGTCAGAAGATCTATTTCCACCTGAGAATCAATTTCCATTATTTAGCATTGAGCATTATTACATGATAATTTGGTTCATTTACTTCAGTAATATGGCTTGTGTGACAGTATCACACGAGAAATTTTTACATTGAATGGATGAAAATTATAATGAATAGGAGAGAATTTCCATTTGATTCAACATATGCATAAGAAATAAACTCGCCTCACTAACTGCAGCACCATAATTGATGTACTTCATGGAATTATAACTAGGTACAAAAAATGAAGATGCTGATAAATTCACAGCTTGCATGTATGCCTGCATGTTAGTGAACTGTCAGTAACATGGTATTATCTCCATCTTAATTATAAGTAAAAATATCTAACTTTACATTTATTGAGAATTTTAGTTAACAACAATTAATTTTCCTAATCTAATTAAAAAAATAACTACTAAAATATAATTTTTGTCCTTTATCTTTTATCTAATATTCGTTTTGGTCATTTATCTTCTTTAAGATTTATTTTGGTCATTTATCTTTTTGAAGTGTGTAAGCGTTAGTCTTTTCTTGCAGTACCTTGAATATAAAATGAAAAAAGTGTTGACTCATCAATGATAGTTCGAGATGGCATAAGTATTGTCTCTATTGGCACAAAAAATCCCAATAATTTGCTTTGAATTGATGTTTTCTTCAACAAAATTCTCATTGTAAAAATAACAAGTTAAAGACAACTATCGACGATTTAAAGACTAGTAGGGAACTTTGGATGTCAATTGAGACAGATACTATGCCACCTCAGATAACCATTTCTATGTCAGTATTTTTTTCTATGTCGTATTTAAAAATACTGTAAAAAAGGACCAACATTTGTCAATTTCAAAAAGATAAAACAACAAAATGAATCTTAAAAAAGATAAAGGATCAAAACGAATATCGGAAGAAAAGTATATTTTAACCAAAAGTAATTGTATTTCTCAAAGAAAAAGAGCCTTTATTTGACACTATCTACCTGAAGAATAAGAGTCTCCCACTTGATAGAACCATTTTCCTCCTGAAGCTTCTTCTTGATAGGCATTAATCTTTCAACCAAGACATTGCAGCTAAGTCTAACTGCTTCACAGCTTGATTCTGATGTAGTACTCCCAGCAGTTAATCCACCTTGAATCAAGCTCAAGCTATCAGATTGTACAACTCTTACTTTATCCAAGAGACTTCCATTTCCATCGCATTGAATCGAACCGAGCACGAACGCAGCCATTTGTTTCACCTTTGTCCATAAACCCTGACCCAATTCAATTCCTCCAACTTCAACAACAACAGAACCATCTGATAAAATACCAACTTTTCCTGGAGTTGGTCGTAGATTGAGCTCATACAACGCTGGTACTCGAGATATTCCCCTTTTCTTCCATGTGTTGATCCTGTTGAACTCTTTCACTTTGTCTACTCTATGTTCATAGTTTGCAGAAACAGCTAACTTGTTCCATATTAATGGCATGGTGTACTCAAGAGGTTCACCGTAACAGTCTTCATAGAATGCCTTAAGACTTGTGTAGGTGTGAAGATTAATACTTCTGACAGAATCTACTTCCATCGAAAGCGTATCTGCAACGTTTTCTATTATACCTTCGGCGATGAATGATCCCTGCACATCGCCCGGGGCCCTCATTGCAGATCTACTAGGATGATTTGTTCTGCATAATTTTATATCAAAAGAGAGAGCCCCCCAGTCGTACTTTTTAAGCGCACCGACTATGTTGCGTGGCATTATCACGCTAACATCGGGATAAATCCCGGAATTGACCAATATCTTCAGTTCTAATGCAGTAATCTTGCCATTATTCTTAAACCCAACATTGTATGTTATCTTCATTGGATGCCTTCCCCCGGCCATTATCATATCCGTCTTTCGATTTAGATACATTCTCACAGGTCGCTGTAACTTGTGTGCCGCGAGTGCACATGATGCAGCAGCCTGCAAATGAAATCACATGACACACACACAGATATAATAAAATAGTGATAGAGATTTTATAGTAAAGAATAAAAAATGTAAAAGCAAAAGTAGGAAAGAACTAAAAACTTACAGCTATAGATTTTAAGCCTTTTCCTCCAAAACCTCCACCAACCCTTCTTGTAATTACTCTAACATTATTTTCAGGAATACCAAGGCATCTTGCTATAGTAGAATGTACAAGCTCAGGGCTTTGGCTTGAACTATAAACAGTAATGCAGTTGTCTTCATCTGGTACAGCGAGTGCAGTTTGCGTCTCCATATAGAAATAGTATTGAGATCCAAGTTTGATCTGCGATTCATCGATAGATGATGACAAGGAATATGTTTGATCAATAACCAACAACATGCGTTTGCAGAAGTAAACTTAAACACGATATCAAGAACTTGTGCGTGTACCTCAGCAGAAAGAACCTTGTGATCTGCTTCAGCCATTCCTTTTGATACATCACCAATTTGATTTCCTGGACGTAAAAATGGAGGAACCTCGAAAAAACTTGATCTTTCAACAGCATCTTCAACACGTAGGATAGGCAGTTCAAGATTTTCGATACTGTAATCGACAACAGCAGAGTTTGCAGCTATATCTGCAAGTTTCTGAGTATCTGCAACCTAAAGAAGATATTTGGATAAACAAATTAGGCGTTTATCATATAAGTGGTTATGTATAAACTATTTATATAACAAAATATAAAATCAAATCAAATTGTTTCAATATAAGCTATAAGCTGTTTTCATGCGATATCTTGGAGAGCTTATATGCATGTCAGAAGTTTTTCCATAAGCTCTCTCAAATAGTCTCGCAATTACTTATGTCAAAATATAAATTCAAATACGTTAATCCAAGCAGGCCCTAAATGGAAGTATTACACGTATCAATCTCTTAAATGAAACAGAAGATCATACATTTTGGATCAAAATAACAGATTTAAGAACTCACCACAAAGGCGAGACGTTCACCAACACATCTAGCAATCTCTTCAGCAAATAAAGGTTCTGAACCAAATATACTGTTTGCTCCAAGGTTCTTTCCACCATTGGGAATGTCTTTACAAGAAAGGATGTCCCTCACTCCATCCAGTTGCAATTCACTCCCGAGTTTTATACTTTTTATCCTTGCCAATGGCTTTTCACTATAAATATATGTTCCATGTAAACAATTTGTTGGTGATGGAATGTCATCCACAAACACAGCTTCACCTATATGTGATTTATTCAGAAATATGTACATGTTTAAATTGTTAATACACATACAAGATCAATTACATGTGAAAACTGAAAAGTAGTAATTGACAGGCATCAAAACCAGCGTTGTAAATCGTGGATAGCAGAAAATAGTTGTTTGTTCAAATTTCACAGTGCTGTGCTGCAATAACTACTATTTGACAATACATAAATAGCATATTCCTTAACAACAGTGATTAATTCAAATTCCTTTATGCTAAAGCACTATAGCGCCGCATTTTAAGCCAAATCAAGCAAGTGGTTGTCTTCAAAATAGTTAGATGGCAACCAATGACAGTAGGAAGCAAAATACGGATAAAAAAATTATGTTTAATACATTGAAATGTCAGTCAAAATAAAAATTAAAAAGGAAACTGTCATCATTGTGTAATTTAAAACTTGACTCTGAACAAACCTGAAGCTTGTAAAGCAGCACCGGATTTCACGACTGGCTTGCCAATCGGACAATATTCACTGCCTGCTTGAAGGATTTGTTTCCCCGACGACAATAAAGTAGGAAATTTGCTATGATGAACCTGCTTCTGATTCTCTTTTATGTTAGAAGCCTCGACAGAAGGCGGATGAGTATATCCATTTAAATAACCATTGGTAATTCTTGCAGGACTGTCAATGAGTGAGTTAAAGAACTGAAAAAGAAAACCAACTGCTAAACTTGAAAGGTAAGCCTTTTTCGATGTTTCGTCTTGAGGTATAATCGTGCCAGTAGACGTAAACAAGTTGACAGCGTTGTACAGAATGCCAACATTTAACAACTTCCCTGCTAAAAATTCCTCAACATGTTTAGCTCTGACTGCATGCTTATCCCCAAAACCACCAAAAGACAACCTACAAGTTTCTATCATAATGGTTCCATCAGTATCTTTGCATGGAGACACTTGAACAAGGAAAGCAGCATTTAAGTATGAAAGTGCATTTCCAAGAGGTCGAGACGAAGCTCGGTAAGTTTCAAAGACGAATCTACTTTTAGTCTCCGAAGATTCACTTTTTTTTAGTTTCATATTTGGAATTTTAATGCTTAAAAGCACACTTTCCAAACCGAGTGGCGGTCTATCCAAAAAATCCTCCAATGCAAGCCATTCAAACTTTGCACCAGTCATTATGTGAACCATTGAATCAACAGCAAGAAGTACAGTAGCGATGTCCGAAGGAAAACGATTCTTTTGTGCCATCACCAAATTGCCACCTACACTAGCCGTATTCCGAATAAACCCCGAGGCAACTTTGTTCATATGATCAGATATTTTTTCAAGTATCATTACAAAATCTGACATAAAGTTACTGTTGCTTTGCTCCTTTAGTATTTCAATAGCTTTAGATATACTCACTGCTGCTCCAATTTCAATCCCTGATTGATCCTTTCTGATCTTTGAGAACTCAGATATTCCCTTTAGATCAATATACTTATCATAACCTTCTCTATCTTTGTAATATCCCATACCTGTGTTACTGACAACAAGTTTCATCCTGCTTCCATTGGCATTATCATGGTTTAAATCCAATAAGCTCTGAAGCTCATTTAAACTAGTAGGTTTGTGCCAACTGTGTTTCTCAGAATCCAAGAACAAATCATGCTTAATATCCTTCAAAAACATAGGAAATTTGATATTCTTGTGATGATGATTGTATCGAGGCAAGGTACTAAGCTTTAAGTCTTTGCTATCTCCCTTTTTCCAGAAAGAGTTCAATCCCAAATCCTCCATATCAACATCAGCTGCAAAACTTTTGCAGGCATCAGCAATAGGTCGATAACCGGTGCATCGACAAAGGTTACCTGCAATAGCCTTTTCAGACTCCGAAACAGTGATTTTAGAGAAACCAGAAGGTGGTTCTGGAAAATTGTTCTTTTCGGCATTGACAAGAGTTCCGAAGAGCGAAACACACATTCCAGGTGTACAGAAGCCACATTGAGAAGCATGGAATCCTGCAAACCTTTCATGAATTGGATGGAATCCATGTTTGCTATTTCCAATGCCTTCACTTGTTGTTATTGAACATCCATGAATGCTGCAAAGTAGTGTGAGACAAGAGCTTGCTGTAAAATCCTCAACTATGTCAAGCAAAGGATCATATTTGGAGATTAAAACTACACAAGCACCACAACCACCTGCAACCAAACATGCCAAAGCATTTGATAAGGATTATTGTGAGTTTAATGATAGAGCTTTGTAGCACCAACACTTCTTATCAAAGACATTTCCGGTGTCTGATGTGTCAGTGTTCTACACCGACATGACACCAACATATATGATCATATTCAATTAGTTAGTTATCTCAAATTATTAGCGACGTCGATGTGTCACTGTCAATCTCGTGTCTGGTGTTTGTGTCTCTATCAGTGGTTCATTGATAACGTGTGTAATTTTTTTTCTTCCAAATACATCGAATCATATCTCACCACGATATCATGTTGTATTTTCTAAAATATATGCAAAATATCTACATCATGACTGAATGAGTGTATGTGTAAAACTTTTCTTTTGCATATCCTTAGGCTCTAAACTATAATAAGGGTAATCAAAATTTCAATATTAATCTCTTCTTGTACTATATTTGCTTCAGACTTGTGTATTTCACCAAGTCAACATTCAGAATCATAAAAAGTATATATTATATGAATCATATATTGAAAGACAAAGAAACTATAATTTATAACAATCAGTAGGAGTATCAAATTTGCTGAACCTTAAAAACTAAAAGTCAAACATAGAGAAACAATAATAATGACGGTCAAATCAGTATCAGCTACCAAGCTTATTGAAATAAAAAAATAAATCAAAATACAAAGCAGGCAGAAAAATTAAATACTATATATAAATAATATGTATGATATAATATACCTTCACCACAACCAAGTTTGACACTCTTGAAGCGAGTTTGAGTACGCAAGAACTCAAGCAAAGTTGTTGATGGGTCAACTTTGGATAACTCAAACTTGTCACCATTAACACAAAAAATTAGTACACTTGAATGATTATTCTCACTCTTTTTCAAATCCATACTTCACTTCACTAACTGATTTTTAGTTTTCAGACAAATATAACTTCAAACTCTAATCTATATTAATCAATATGTAAAATTTCTATTTTTGTGTTTCTAGGAAGTGGTTAGGCTTTTAGTTCCCTTAATTGTTCCTTAATTTTTTACATTAAATATAATTAATATTTTTATTTTAAAAGTCAACAGTTTTAGTTTATAATTCGTAATTTTTAACAAAAAAAATGATTTAACATATTTATGTGACATATAATTTTATAATAAATAATTATTTAAATATATTAATTATTTATATATCATTAATGAAATTATAAAATAAATAATTATTGAAATGAAAATAGAAGTTTTTATACAATTTTATTACGATTTTATGAATATTAATTATTTTATATCGTTGTATCATATGTCACAGTTTTTAAAGTATGTCATATTATCATTTTTTAATTAAAAAATTAGAATAAATGACTAAAATTATTAAATTTTCAAATAGAATAACTAATTTGATAAATTAATAAAAATAAGAACCAAAATTACAATTAAATATTTTAGTTTTCTAAGAAAATAAGAAAAGGTTGTTTTTTATTTTCTTTTAAATAGTAATGATAGTGGTGAGCGTTGAACCAATAATATGAATAAAACAAATCATTATTAATAGTATAATATTATGGCTAACTTTTGTAATCTATGAGAGAGCTATAATGGTATGTCCAATTTTTTATAGAAGAGAAATTAAAAGTAGTCGGTTCCAACTCATCAGGATCATAAAAAGATTGGGTCTCAGTCAAAGAGCACTCACTATTTATATATAGAACGAAAGGGTGAATAAAGTAACATAATGATTAAATAGTTAATTGTGTGATTATAAAAAATAGTTAATTATGTTGACGGATAATTAATAGTGTCATCATTTATTAATTGTTTATTTTAAAAATTATTAACCACGATTCTATATATATTTGAACACATTGTAATTTTCAAGTATATTTAAATACTTAGAAATTATGTATATTTTTTTTACCGACTCAAAAATCATGTGTGTGTGAACGTTATATGAATGATTAATAAATAAATTTCATATATATTTGAATTTTTTTTATTAGGTTTGTGTAATTGAATATTCGAACATTGTAGTTAATATATTTAAAAGTATAGTTGATTTTGGCAAGTTGATAATTAATGAGTTATAATATTTTATTATATTTATTAATTATTTATTAAATATAATTAATTATGTATTTAAATTGTGTTAACTATGTTAAGAAAGATATTATAACAATTCAATCGGATTAACCGAAGTTGAATTGTGATACCGAAAATGAAGTTTGTAGTTATATAAGAAGAGTGAGAGGTATAGTGGAATTGAAAGTGTGTACCTTTACAATATTTACAATCATTTATATAAAGGATTCTTAAGGTCCATTGGAAACAAAAATATTTATGTACGATCAGTTTGATATTAAGGTTACCTTTGATAAAGGCCTCAAAATTTGATATTTTTTTTTAAATATGATGTATTTTTATTATTAATTTAATATATTTCGTTTTATTTTTATGTTATTAATATAATTTTTTTATTTAATTGTTATTATTATTTTTTGCAATAAATTTGATATTTTTTTTATTTTAATGTTCTTTTTTGAAATTTATAATATAATTTAATTATTTTAATTATAATAATTTTTTATTATAACAATAATAATTAAAATATAAAATTAATTTATAATTTATTAATGTATTTTATTTTAATTTATTATTAGTATTTTTATTTTTTAAATAATTAAATTAATTTTAATTTATTAAATAATTAATAAGAAATATTAAAATATAAATAAATAAAAAAGTTAGTTACATGTCGTTTCTATAATAATTTCAAAATTTTCCTTCAACCGTTTCACATAGAAAAACTTCCTGCTTTAAAAAAGAAAAGTAGAATATTCGCATAAATAATTTAAAAAATAAGATATTTAAAAAAAATATATTTAACCAAAAGTCCCTTTGACATTGCACTTTCATAAAATTACAAAAAAAAATAAATAAATAAAAAAAACCATTATTCTATTTCCACAATATCACTACATCAATCTCTTGCCTTCAATTTACCAATCTAAACTAACTTCCAAATAACCTAATTGCAGCTTGATTTGATATATTTTAATTTGTAACCAACATTTGTATCCTCAAACTTACTCTTCTTGTCACAGTTAATTTAATCTAAACAAGATTTATTTAATACATTTGATTTAACAAATTTAACAATTCTTGACACTATATGAATTTGATATAATATATTTTTGACTTAATTGCAGTTTTAGTCTTTTTATTTTAGTTGAATAATGAAAATAGTATATCTATTTTATTTATGTTAAGTTTTGGTCTCCATACAAAATTTTGGTCCAAACTTTGATGAAATATTATTTTTTTGTATTTATTTAAGCCACACAATGTCTCAAGATCTCGTAATATAACAATTGTATACAAAAATTTTTGATCATAAATTGTATAGTATGACTTAAAAAAAATGATATTTCATCAAATTTTGGACAAAAATCCTATTTGGAGACCAAAACTAAAAATAAATAAAATTAAAAAACTACTTCTATAATTAAATTAAAATAAGAGTACCAACATTGCAATTAAACTTATATTTTTTTTATCATTGTCATACTTATATTCTTATTTTATTTTATTTGAAGAGAATTCTAAACCAGACGAATGAATTTAAAATCTTTCATTTTTGTAAGTTTAATTAAAGAACCAAAATAAATAAAAAATTAATTAAGAGATTAAAGTAAAATTAAAAAATAATATAACAAACTAAAATAATAATTTAACCTAATTTTTTTTTTTTCATAAAAATCTCTCTCTTCTCCATTGATCCTACCATTTTTTCCCACCATTTTTCTTTTCTTGCAATTTCACCCGAATCCCCTACACCCATTGCGCACCCAAAGAGAGGCAATCCCTCCTTTCTCTCATCAAAATCGTTGCACGCATCACAGGTTTTTCAACTTAATTAGGACAAATACCCACTCTTGCAAATTGCTTTATTTCGAGTTCTTTTTCTCAGCTAAATCTACTAACTATAAATTTTATATTTTATTTTGAAGTTTAGGTAAGTAATGATTGTTGGTATAAGATACTAGAACAATTTAATTCCTCATTCTCCATGGCTTCCTTCAAAACCCTATAAACCCTGAAAATCGAAAACTTTATGTTTTTTATTTTATTTTTTTCCTACTCGTCATTAGTATAGTTTTAAATAGATTTTTCTTAAGGTTAATATATTGATTGTTCATTTACAGAATTATTGCGAAAATATTTTGGTGGCTCCTTCTGAAGTTGGCATTGCAATAGATTAACTTGGTTCTTCAGAATTGTGAGTATCGTCATTAGTATAGTTTTAAATAGATTTTTCTTAAGGTTAATATATTGATTGTTCATTTACAGAATTATTGCGAAAATATTTTGGTGGCTCCTTCTGAAGTTGGCATTGCAATAGATTAACTTGGTTCTTCAGAATTGTGAGTAGATAATTTTTTTTTTTTTGGGATTAATTTGTAGTGATTATTGTGTCTATGGTAGAAAGAAATAGTTGTAAGGATTTTCTTTGCAAATAAAAATCTGAAATATTATTTTGGTTGGCCATTTTCTTGAGTGGTATGCAACTATAGGGTAGGAGTTGTTTCTTTTATGTTGGGTTGTATGTCTAATTATGTGTTCTGAGATGTTAGTTACTTGTGTTGCTTCCTATCCTTTTTTACTACATGGAAATTATGGTATTTACAAATGACATAGATTCTATTGGATAAATTTTGTTGTTGTTATATAATGTGGGGATATGGTTGATATTTTGAGACCTTTGGAAACCAGGGGAGACTTTTCTGAATTTTCGGTAACTCGGGCTTGCCAGGTGAAATATGTGTTAGGTTAGTGTTAGCTTGTGTGCCGGTCATGACCCAAGAGAGGGTTGTGAGTTGTGACACTACCGTCACTGTTTATGAGGCAATTAGTTTATGGTTCACTTCAAATGGCTTTAAGTAATGTTTTATGGAATTAGGCAATTAGTTTGTGTCCCGTCTACATCCTTGATTACATTTCAACTTTCTTGTCATGAAATTGTAGGCAACTTGTAGTTGTGGTACACTATTGTTTCATTCTCTTATATCTGGCTATTGGTTGGTAATTTCACTCATTAGCATTCTAAAGCCGTCTTGAGAATGTCTCTCATGATTATTGAGATGTTAAAGAGATTATCATTCCTAAATCCCTAATATACAAAAGCATCAATTGGTTAGATTATCATGATCATCACTATATTTTATAAACTCTTTTTCGGCATAGTATTGTTGAAGTTGTGGGATTTTAGAGAAAAGGAGGAGATTCTGAAGTTGTGAGCTCATTTCTAATATTCCAACAGTTATCAAATTGAGTTTCAAATCGTGAATCGGAAGATCTATTTGTTAATCAAATCTCAATGAACCGTAAGGTAGAGGATCAATAAAAATGCCATTTTTAAGTAAAAACATGTTACGAAGCAAAAATATAAGTCAAAACATCATATACAGGCCTAAAAAATAATTCAAGTTTAAATTAATGAAAAAAGAAAAGTCTCTAGCTATACTAAGTTGACAAAAAAGTGATTGGCTCAAAGTTGTCAAGGAATGAAATGTTAAAATAAAAATTTCACGTTCCTCCTTTGACCCAAAGATGGATATTCTAGGAGTTTTTTTTAATTTGTTTCTGTTGTTTACTCTCTTCAGGGGTAGCAAAAAATTGAGGGCTTAGAAAAAAGGGTTAGTGACAGATCACCTTGTTCTTCTAATGGGATGGAGGTCGTTCTCTTACAATAACCTTTTTTTGTCTCTTGTAAGAGTTGCAAAACCACAATGGCTACCACTCTCACAAAGGTTAAGAATATTATCATCAATTCTGTCATGGATGTCTGTTGGAGATTTTTGTCTTGCCGAAATGTTGGTGTTAGATCATTTTCCATGACAATGAAATGCCTCATTTTTGTTGTTCTTTCAGGTCAAAAGTATTTTATGATTCAGGTCTAGTTGTACTGCGAAATTGTTGTAATAGTGCCTCTCTGGTGAATTTTCAAGGTTAGCTTTTAGTTAGATTTTTTTTAACTTGATTTGAACTGGTTGTGGTAGTGTATGTAATTATTAAAACAACCCATTTGTTATATTCATTAATGAAGTTCTGAGAGAACAAAATTCCTGGTCTAACATAATAGTAGAAAACCCATTTTATGTTTTTTTAACTAACCCAAATGCATCCTCATATTTCCTCTAGGTTAGGAAGATTTAGCAATGCATGTATATCCTTTATTGGTTTCCACTGTCATTTGTCATGATTTTCATTAGTTAGGATTTTGTAGAGAATCATGAACCAAATTCATGTCTTCTGCAAACATTGCAATTAAAAAGAATAGGAGTATTCCTATCTATTTCTCTACCCAATGGATGATGTGATTTACATTTACCGACACAGTTCAGGATCCTAATTTGTTATCGCTTTGATCTTGTGGCAATTGATTTTATTAAATCAAAAATATAATCTTAAGAGAGCATGCTTCTTTTTTAATCTTCATACATGCAATTGATATGTGTTATCTAGTGCAAGTTCCTCTGAGCTAATGGATTATTTGACTTGCAGCATCGAGATCATATGCTCGTGGTACTAGCAAGCCCTATGATCTCTTTGGAAATAGAAGACCAGGGGATGAAGAGTTCAAGAAAACCTGGGCAAAGGAGATGGATGAAGATAACACTCTATGGACAGGAAGTGAGGATGAAAGCGATGAAGATAACAATTCAAAGAGTCGTCTTCATAAAGATATTAGGAAAGTAAGACAACAAGCTAAGGAACACGCAGACCTGATTGATGGTGATGACAGTGACGAGTTAAGAAGTGTTTGGTCCGGCAGCGATGAGGAAAAAACACTTTGGACTGGTGATGAAATGGATAGCGATGACGATGTGCCTACAGAAGCTTACCCAAATGAAAGAAGTGATAAGTACATAGATAAGTTGTTTGAGTTTGACGAAATGCCAAAATACAGAACCATCTCCGAGCTTTTGAAATCTGAACAAGAGCCCGAGGAGTTGTCCCCGGGAAAGCAAGCTAGGAAGATTGCGGTTGAGAATGCTTTGAAGAAACTAAAGAAAGGTCCAGATGGGAGGTATACCAATACATGGGAAGTTATGACTGATTTAGATATTCTAATTGGAGCGTTCGAAAATGTCGTTTCGGGACCGGAGTATGAAGAGCTTAGACAAGGAGGATCTAAACAGCTAAATATTCAGTTTTTTAAGGACATACAAGCGCGAATGAGAGATCCAAATTACAAATTCTCACCTGAGTTGAAATTGAAACCAAAGAGTAAACTTGTTTCTAGAAAGAAATGGCAAAAGACAGAGTCTAGAAGAAGGAAAGCGCAGAAGAGATAAAGTTATGTTGTCTCAAGATGGAAACAGAAGTTGGGCTTGTAATCTTAACATGCCTTTGTACTGTTTAATGTTTATGCAACTTAATGGATGAGAGTTTTTTTGGGTTACATAATGGATGAGAGTAGTATATTTAAATTAAATGGTTTTTTTTGTTTTATTTTTACTCAAAATATTCAATTTTTATTTTGTTTTAACCCTTCGATTTCCAATGAAATGAACCTAATGATCTAGAGTTAATTCGAGAGGCAAGTAAAGTTTAATAAAGAAGTGTTTCAGTTAAAATTCAAATTCAAAATATTTGACTTATGGACTACCTTGAAATTACTATTCAAATTATTATTATTTTCTAGTTACTTTAGAGTTTAGAGAAGATGATATGATTATTTTATACGAGCATATGGGAAAAGAATAATGCAAAGAGCAAGGAACAGTTGGGAAAATAATCCTTATTTTAGTACAATAGGGAACTTGATCAATATTACATGTGATTCTACAATGCCTAGCAAATAAGTAAGGTATTATTTCTTTAGAGACAACGTGATATTTTGTTGCATAGGAAAACCTAGATTGAGATTGTCCTTAAAATAAATCAATCTTTGCAAGAAAAGGGTGAATTAAATTCGAAGAAAATACAACCCTCAAATGTGTATATATAAGTAACATAACCCCATAGTTCATTTCATTCACCAAGAACTAGCATAGACAAATTTAACTACCTTTGCTAGAAATACCATAATCATATTATTAAAGAGAAAATGTCTATTGATCAAAAGACACATGAAACAGATCGTATCTATGAAGAATTTGAAGCACCAACTGATGTCGATCGCGACGATGCAAGTGAGACACTAGTTCTTATACTTCCAGGTTAATTTCTTTCTTCTCTGTGTCATTAATTCCTATAATAATACTACATAAGTATATGATTTTAAAGAATAATCGATCTTCTTTAAGAAAACATGAACCTAAATTTGAAGAATTATATGCAGGATTTAAGAAAGAGCAAATGAGAGTTCAAGTAACAGCAGCACGTGTGTTAAAGATAAGTGGTGAAAGACAAATAAGCAACAACAAATATCGTCGATTTCGTAAAGAAATCCAATTACCACTTCATTTGGACACAAATACCATTGCTGCCAAATTTGAATCTGGAATCTTATACATTAAACTTTTGAAACATATCAACAAAAACAATAATGAGCAACAAAATGTTCCAACACAAGAACCAAAGAAAGATGAAGAAGAGAAACCAAAGAAAGAAAATGGTAAAGCAGAGGAATTAAAAAAAGATGATGATGTGAAGAACAAAGTTGAGGAAAGGCCAGAGACAATGAGAGTGGTTTCAAAACTGAGACCAGAATATGTGAATGCATTATGTGGTTTGTTTGATGAAATTAAGAAGAAGAAGAAGAAATTTCTGAATTTGTTGCTACTTGCATTGATGTTTGGTCTCTATGTTAAGAATGTTATTAAGTCAATATTTTCAGGAGGACACAAAAGTCAAGAGTAATTCATTAATTCATTCATTGTGTGTGAATAAGTATTTCACAATTATCTGTATGTGTAATATACTGCATAAATTCCTCAAGAGAATAAATAATTATTATTATTATTTAGTTGTTATTGACTATGGTTTCTGATAATCATGATGCAATATATATGAATATACTTTTCCTTTTTATCGGTTGTTTTAAGGTTATTTATATATAAAAATGAATAAATTTTTTCATTTTTTTTTTAATATTTTGTTATTTCTTTTAGAAAATAAAATTAGGAAGGATTTGCTAAGTTCATACAAATTTTTTATGCAAATGTAATTTGTCATAAGAATTAATGATATTTTATTAGATAAAAATGAAATTGATGATGAAATAAAGAATTGGGAGACTTTAAATTAAATAATAATATATTTTGTCAAAACGGATATTCATTTAAGTCTTGTATTGAATAATAAAAAAATTAAAATGAAGAATTATTATAAATATAGAGTTAATTTGAGTTTAATTCGGGATTTGAGTGTAACTTTTTGTCTTTGAGATTTTTTATTTTATAATTAAAAAAATATATTCTATTGATTAAGAAGATTTAAATTCACTATCTTGAGATACTTGTAGAAATTACAAGTCAAATTAATAATGATATATTTTGTTGTATGAATGTGGATGGGTGATTCCTGAAATCATAATAACTATATAAATTGCTTTTTTATTGCTTCTTGTCCATATGTACTTTCATTTGTACGAAGACTTTCTTTTATTGATTTTCCAACTATATTAGAACACATTACTGTTAAAAAAATTACTTTATTTTGTATTTTATTCGATCTTAACTAATATCCATGGACAGATCTAGTTATTCAAATTTTCATTTTTTATTCTCATACATACACAAAAAGCTCAATCACATATCATGTATCCTATACTATTGTTTGCCTTTGTCTATATATATATCTATATACAAACAACTCTGACTTTCTTTTTAATACTGACTTTTACATTGAGATTGAGATACTCCTATGTTTTGAAAATATCACAAGTATCTAAAATCTTTCGGACCAAAAAAATAGAGTTTATGTGAAGTGTATTTTTCTAAAAGTATGTGTGAAAGTGAAAAGAGAAGTTCTCTTTTTAAAATTTGCTTTAAGTCTCTCTTTCTTTATTAGGGCTGGCCCAAATAAGTATAATAGAATGGCCCAGGTTATATATCAATTTTCAAATAAATTAGATTCAGCACAATTAAATCTATTAGTTATGCATGTATTTTATCAAAAACTTGTTGGTTAGCTAATTTTTCAATGATTTGTAAAAAAAATTTAATATTTTAATGACAGTCAACTTTGTATTTTATTATCTTAATTGTACTTTTAATCCATATATTTTACCACATTTACAAAAATAATCTCCTAATTTAAAATTAAATTTTTTTTATTTCTCTTTTATCATATTTGTCGTAGTTTTGATTTTTAAATTAGAATTTTCACTTGTTAAATGGATATTTTTAACACAAAAATTGGATTCATAATCTCAATTATACACTTGAAGAGAAAATACAACTTTTAGGACAAATAATTACCATTTTTAGGCTAAAAGTAATTATTTTTTAGGATAAAATTATACTAAGAGCAAAACTGTAAAAAATGTGAACATAGATGAAAAAAAAAATCCAATTTTAAAATAGAAAGACTGTTTTGATAAATATGTTAAAAAATAAAGAGAGAAACAATGCTATCAGGCTTCTATTATTTAAAGAGACGAATTAGTAAATTTAAATGTGTTTTACATAAAATCAAGAAAATCAATTGCACTAACTATATTTTTTAATACTTCCAAAAGTAACTTTTTCCTCTTACAATAATAGCCGGAAAGAGTACATAAATATCTCATTTAACATACTTTAGGTCTCACTCTATCTTAAACAAGTCTCGAAGATAATATATAATATAACCAATAAAGAGTTTAATATGTAAACACTACATAACATCTAATAATAACTTTTTATTTTTCAATGTGATACGATTAATTAAATTTCAAAATACAGTTACAAGTACAAAATGATGTGGCAAAATAATGAACTTTTATTTGTCGTTGCTGCGATAATAATTTACAATAATCTTACATATTCTTTGAGACCGTATTTGATTAAACTATTAATCACTTATAAATTACAAACATTTATCATATAAGTACTTATGTATCACTTTTTTGGCTAAATTACATCCATAATTCCTTAACTTAATTTCAGGTAACGTTTTAGTTCTTTATTTTTATTTTATTTTTTGATCTTTTATTTTTATTTTAAGTGACAATTTGATATTTTATGTTTTAAAATTTTAATAATGTTATCCTTTTTTATACAAAAATTCAAAAAAATCATCAAAATTTTCAACCAAAACCCATAAAATTAATAGTCATCTTCAATATAATGCAAATTTTATCAAATCTATAACTCAAATATTCAAATACACTCATATTTTCATCTCCAACAACATCAAATAAATAATAAAAATATGAGTTTATTTCAAGATTTAAGTTATGAATTTGATTAAATTTGTATTTTATTGAAGATGATAATGAATTTTATGGGTTTTGTTTGAAAAATTTGATGATTTATTTGAATTTTTGTAAAAAAGAGGACAACATTGTTGACATTTTAAAACATAAAATATCAAATTGTCACTTAAAATTAAAATAAAGGATCAACTCAGAAAAAAAAATATAAAGGACTAAAACGTTACCTGAAATTAAGTTAAGGGATCGCGGATGTAATTTGGCCTAAAGAATTTAGTATAAAGTTTTTTAAAAGAGACTTTAAACTTTACGACTTAATTGACGACTCTAAATTTTAGTGACTCTTATAAGAATACTTTATTATTGTAAAAAATGACAATAATAATTATAGCCATTAAATTTTAATTATTTGCTATTTTATGCTCACTTAATTTGTAAATTAGCAAGTGGGTGTACATTATTAAATGGTAATATACTCTATCTACAATACAAATCAAGTGAGCGTAAATTAACAAACTATTCATACCAAAAGAAAATAGTAATGTGTCGATACTTATCCTATAAATATTTGTTTGTGTGTATATGGATGTATGTATAAAAATAACTCAATTTTATATTTACGATAATATTTTATTGTATTAAAAAGTTTCAAAAGAAATCAAAATTAAACTCTTAAATGTACTCTAATAATTGAGCTTACATTCTCGTTGATGTTTTAACAAAGTGTTCAATTAAAATCATAAAAATATAAAAATAAATAAATAAAAAGTAACAATAACTAACAAACAAATAAAAATATTGTTTTTGGTAGAAATAGTACAGGTTTTCATCCTCCACATTTTAAGCTTCCATGTTTCTCTCCTTTTGAATATTCACCAACTTTGCACTTCATCAAACTTTGCACTCTATCAAACTTTGCACTCAATCAAACTTTGCATTCCATCAAAAAATGGAAGTCTCATCTTCATCATCCTTTGCAATCCCTTAGGAAACCATCATCAAATCGACCTCTACAAATCACCACCACAAGCACTACTGTCATAGAGTCCACACAACCACCTCTGTCAACTTTGACCTCCGACGAACCACCACCACGAGTGTTATCGCTAAAGCGTTTACTCAGCCACCACCGTCAACTTTGACCCTAGACGAACCACCACCATGAGCAACTCCCCTTTCATGGCCGTTTTTGTGAGTTTGTTCTCTTCGACTCTCTCTCTCTTAACAATAAAGCTTATTTCTCTATGTATATTTGTTTATTAAAAAAAACATTCACAATAAATAAATATTAGATTAATTAGATATGACATCTTTTTAATGTTTGAGTTGTTAAGACACAAGTTGTACCACTTGGTGGCTTTAAAACTCAATTTTAAAACCGAAAATATCAAAAGATATTCTTAAACGGAATAACTAGATGAAACATCTTTTTACTCCTTGAGTTTTTGATACACGAGTTGTACAACTCGATAGTCTTAAAACTCATTTTTTTCAAAATAATTATTCAAATCAAACAAATCATTTTTTTTTCTTCCCGTCAAAACAACTCTTTTTTTTTATCAACAACAAAACATAATTTCTTTAAAAGCAATCAACACATCCGCATTTTCTACCCAAGAACTATGTAGCTTTGATTTCTCCATCGCATCGGGAGATACGTAGAAGCAAGATCACACTCTTGTCAAGCACATTAATAAAAAATCTTTTTTTTTTCTCTTCTCTTTTTTAAGCACACATTTAGTTTAAAAAACAATTGATATTCATATTTGATAGTAAGGAGAAATAAGTATATTTAAGTTAATATTAATTTTGTGCAATTAATTATAGGTAACATATTTTTAACAGATGTCATATGGTGTTAATACCTTCTCTATGCATAATCGACTCCCGAACTCAAAATTTGGTTTCAAAGATCATTTTTTATATAGTTTTATTTTTAAGGATTTTCCAATATTTTTTCTATTTTAAAATAAATTTTAGTGGCGACTTCATTGAATTCGAGAAACACTCGAAATTTTAGGCCGCGACACTATATTTTTAAAAACTATACATAAATTCGAAATTATATTTTCAAAAGGAAAAAAATGATGTTTTTGTTCAAACTCATATTTCTAGAGGATAAAAAGTTTATATTTATTTGGAAGTATACTTCTAAAGTCCATGTAAAGTGAGAAAATAAGCTCATTTTATATTTGCTTTTAGGAAGTTTCTTCTCTCTCCCCTCAATTCCATGATCTCATTGGTAAATCCAAATGAGTTTTTGAAGACTTTTAAAAACATTGAGGAAAAGCCTAACTCAAATAAATATGGTGATATATCAATTTTCTTTTCAAATTTAATGAATTTCTTTTATCGTTTAATGAATGATGTTGATTTTCAAATTTAAATCAGATTAGATTTGATACAAATACACTAATGTTAAAAAAAAATAGATATTTTAAATTGAGATATGTGCTCTAACATATAAAATGTTTTCGTATTTAACAAATGAGTCATATTTATGAGACAATTAAATTTATTTGCTATGCTTTTATTGTATCAAAACTAATTAGAGGTTAATTAATCTTTTGATAAAGGTAATTATAATCAAACTCGTATTTTATTCTTTTAAATCTTTTATTTTAAAGAAGTCAAATTTACTATCAATTTGAATCACTCCAAAATCTACTTAACTGGTTTGAAATTATTTATGAAATTAATGTAGTAACTTTGAAATGAGCTTGGTTTCATGTTTTATCTTGTTCCAACAAATTTACAAAATAAAAAGTAACAAGATTACTTAGCTCATGATATCTTTTTTACTAATTCATTATATTCTTCCCTTTTATTCCTTTTGGACTTTTATAAAGATACTACCTAGTATTGGAAGTAACTAACAAAAGATGCAAAGTTTTTTTGAGTTTATCAGACATTTCACTCTAATTTCTTAAACTTTCTTTTACATCTAACATGTAATTAATATGAGTGACAAAAGATTTAGACACCTTAAACGTACAAAGATTTAAGAGATTTGAACTTTTAAGAAAAATTAATAAGCGCTAAATGATGGTGAATATATTTTAAAAAGAAAAAAAAACTTTCTTTCACATACGAAACTTTTTATATTTAATAATTTCCGCCTATTAATAGTAAAATACTGGTAACAAAATATAATAATTTATACAAGATTAACGACTTTTTTAGGTTAAATATATACTAGAATATATTAAAATTCTATGGTTTTATAATAGCTTAAAAATGCCAAAATTCTTATCTTTGTCCCATAATAAAATTTTGCAATAACATTGCCAAAACACAAAGTCACCTAGATGAGACCAAAGCATATAAATTTTCTTGCATTGGAGCATTTGACTAATGTTTGCACGAAAAGAAAGTAATAAAACAAAACAATAAATTACAATAACTAATTTAAAAATGGCATGCACAGTACATAATAATGTCCAATTGATGCATATAAAAGCAACATTGATAGAGCTTTGATTCTCCAACATAAATAGAAAAAACCAACATACAAAATCATATATTGAAATTTGCAAGCATGGATCAAAAGGTACAATCAACACGTAGTCGTGTATACAAAGATTTGCAACCATATTTTGAATGGAATGAAGATGAAGCAAATGCCACACTTGTCCTAATGTTGCCAGGTATTTTTAATTTCTTTCACCTCCAATCCATTTGAATTTTTCAGATTTCATAATCTTTTTTTCCATGAGTTTGTATATTTTAGTAAATCTCTTCTTCAAATTATGTATGTCAAATTTAAAATTAAATTCATTCATTAATCATATTTTGTTGTAAGTACATAATATTAGACATATCATATATGAGTTTAAAGACTATGTTAATTTTGTTTTTACTCATTTCTAATTGTGTATATGTTATCATGATTTTCCTTTATTATATTAATTTCTTTTATTGGTATTTTGAATTTGAATTCTTTCATATTAAAATTCAACATGAAATTGTTATACCATTAAAATTTACTATGGAGTGGACGAATCTTGACCCATATATAAGGGGTAGAATTTAAGAGTGCAATTTTTGTCAAAAATATTTTATTATTTTAAAACATATAATGAATTAATACAATTAAAATGAAAGGTATTTTTGTAGAATACATATTGTTATTACAATATTTGATGTAAGTGTAAAACCGTTTTAGCTCTTTGTTTTTAGTCACTTTCTCATATTTTTAATAAATGTATGAACTTTCAATTTCAACAAAAAAAAAAAAGGATTCACAAGGGAACAATTGAGGGTGCAAGTGACTTCAAATGGTGTCCTAAGGATCAATTGTGAAAGACAAGGCAATGATAACACATGGCATCGTTTTGGTAAAGAATTTACAATTCCTCAATATTGTGACACCAATGAAGTGAGTGCAAAGTTTGAACGTGGAGTATTATCAATCAAGTTTCCTAAGTTAATCACCCCTATTAAGCCACAAGAACAAGAAACTATCACAAATCCACCACAAGAAGCTTCAATTCCAAAGCAACATAGTGATGAACCTAAGACACAAGCACAAGTGATTGATGATCAACAAGAGTCACCAAAAGAAAATATTAGTGATGAAAAAGAAAATAAAAAAATAGAAAAAAAAGATGAAAATAAGGTTAAGCCTAATGATGAGTTGTTAGAGACAAAAGAAGTAAATAAAAGCACTATTAATGATCAAGGAACACAAAAGGGCAAGATGATACAAAGATTGAAAACAAGGGCTTTGGATTTTAGTATAAGTTTGAAATCAGGAAATGATAAGGATGTTAACCAATTATTAGGATTTGGTTGTGGTGACACAAGGCCTAAGATGGGTATGGTGTTGGTGAATTTGATTGTGGCCATTTTATTGGTTTTGGTGATTGGTGTATATGCCAAAAATGCACTTTGGTCATCATCAAAATCATTTCATGGAGAATCAAAGGAATTTTAATCACATATATGCATGTCCATTCTTGTAAATGCATAAATAAATTCAATAAAGGAGCAAAACAACAAATTTGATTATATATCTATATTTTATATCAAGATGGATCAAATTGTGTAGAATGTAATACTTAGATATTATATCGCTTAATAAATTTTATATTTGAATGTTATTTTTCACTTTAATATTATTCACTTGAATTTCAAAATAAAAAATGAGATTGTGATTGATGCGTTTAAGTTGAATTAGATCATAGTTGATTCAAGTTGGTGATGATCTTATAATTAGATTTGATCGACTTAAATTTTGATCAATTATAATAAATCAAAATATAAGACGGTAGAAAATTGTCGGATATGATCTTATGATCATTTTTTTTTCTTCAAGGTATAATGTGTACTTCATTCATCTTAAATGATTTTGCAACATCACATTTAAACATGGTCCATTCATTACTTGTTAGAATTTGGTCATTGTAATACACAAAAACATGTGTCAGGCTTAAGTTTATAGATTGTGTAAAGAAACAATTTTGGATTTTATAAAAAAAATTAAAAATAATAACAATAATAATAATTAAGAGTTTTTATGACTATTTTAAAATACTTCTATTTATACCTATGTTTATTTATGTCGTCTCTATCATTCAAAGTGTCAATGCATTTACTTAAAAAAATTATAAACAATATAAATTTCTAAAACTCTTTCGAATTCTCGTAGTCAATATGACATTTATTAAAGATTATATAGATAAAAAAATACAAAATTAGAAGTTGTTTTAAAAAAATAAATTTTTAAACTGTTGAATAGTTTATTATACAACTTTTAACTTAATATTTGTCTTGACAAAAGTTAAGAAATTGAGCCATAGTTTGAGATTTTTAACCCCTTTAAAAACTAGGGTTTTTTTTTCTTATGTTATTTTAGCACAAACATTCATTAGGATAGGACTTTATTGAAATGTATTAGCATTTGTCAGTACATATTCTTTAAGAAGATGTGATAAGATATCTACATTAATCTGTTGAAAGCTCATAAGTTATTTCACTAATCTAAACTAACTAATATGTTTAGTCTTAAATATAAATTAAAATTAAAATATAATTGACCGTAATAAACTAAATATTCTTTTTATCTTTTCCTTATACTTTGTGTGTAAATAATATTCAGAAAGTCTCATTGTCATAAGCACCGAAAAATGAAGTGGTTTGCACCTAATTAATTTAACTTTTTCCCTCACATAATTTGGAGCTTTTAAAGTGACAAAAATTAATCTTGTAAAATGAATTTTATTTAAAAATAAGTTGAATTTAAAATAATTTATGTTTATATATATATTAGTATCTCGTTCTATTTTACAACTCTTCGTCTTCTTCTCCATTTTCTCATTTTAGAATTCTAAAAAAATATAGAAATTTTGAATTTCCAGAAAACTTGTTCAAACCAATTAACCGCTAATTTTTATTGGGTTCACCAATTATTTACGGTTTTATTGAACTCCAGTTATTTAGTCACGTAAGACCATACGACAAGTCTTGATGTTCATAACATTGTTTGAATATGATAATAGAGGTACTTAATTGATACAAACATCTAATCATAGCTCGGAGCTCACAAATAATATGTTACGACATGATATTATGATTAATTATGATTGAACTCACCCGTAAAACTTTAATGTATATTTGATTCTACATTTGACAAATATAAAATTGATTTAAAGATATTTGGATATTCTAAAATATAATTGATTGTCTCTAAAATTGATTATAACTAAAAAATATATAATTTATAGTATTGTTCAATTCACTTTTGTATAAATATTTTAGATATAAGTCATTTTATATTAAGAAACCACGGCTAAATGACATTAGAATGTGGAAATTTTGTTTCAACTTCGATTCCGAATATTGACTTAGACTATCAAAGATGACTTTTTGTGATGATTATAACTTAGTTTTTTTTTAATAAAAAGATTTAGATGTATTGGATTTTAACGTAGATGTTTATAGTGCATCGACAATACTTAGAGATTATCCACCAATAAGATCTCTACACTAATCGGAGGTAGAGTTGTCAATAAAACTTCAAAGTTTTAAGTCCCTTTAAAAAATCTCATATTAAACTTGTAATATTATGCTTTTATATCTAAATTTGTCACCCCTCAAATCAATATAAAAATACAATTTTACCTTTTTAAATTTTTTATTTATTCAGAATTTTTAAAAATTTTGAACAATTCAAAACTTTTGAAATAAAAAAGTTTCACAATTTTTCATATTTAAAAACTTTCATAAAATTTTAAATTTAGAAACTTTTTAAATTTGAAAACTTTCAAAACTTTCTATATTTAAAAACTTTCAAAACTTTTTAAATTTTCGAAATAAAGATTATATTTCGAAAATTTAAAAAACTTTGAAAGTTTTCAAGTGTAAAAAGTTTCTAAAGTTTCTAAATTTAAAAAATTTTAAAATTTTCTTATCTCGAAAATTATGAATTTTTCGAAAATTCTGAAATCTTCTCCAACTTAGGGGTGACACGTTTATGTGTGAGGGTGTAGGGTAAAATCTTCTCCGGCTCATTATTTTATTATATTTTGTGGGTTTAATGAAAGGCTTATAGGATCACGGTTATGTTAATTAAGATACTTTTATTGAAAAATTTCAATATTTATTTTTCTCAAAAAAAAGTTTCAAGAAAATCTAAAATATTTTTTTTTCAAAAAAATTTTTAAATCAATTTTTTTAATAAAAAATAATTTGAAAGAAAAAATAAAAAATTGTAAATATTTTTTAATAAAAAAAGAAATTCGAAGTTTTTTAATAAAATATCATTTTTTTTTCTTCCTATAGGCCTACCTAAACCCACAAAATTTTAAGAGATTTTTTGTTTTTGAAGCATTCTTTTTTAAAAGCCTTTTAAACTATAAATTTTTTTATCCTTCCAATATGTAATATAGGATCAATAATTAATAAATTTGTGAAATTAACGGCTCTAATCACGGGAGTTGAACTTACGTTCTCGGAACATGTGTGAATTCCTTAGCAATTAAAGATTAATAGTGAATTCCTTACCAATTAAATTTAGATTAATAAAAGGGAACTTATAAGGTGTGAAAATGGAAACATATAGCTCATGTCTTAAGCTGAAGGTAAAAGCTCTAGAATAATCTGTCGGGATACTAAGAACAAAATTTTGGAATTTGGAATTTAGATTTTAGCATTACCAAGGTATGAGGTCACCTCATTTGTTGCTAAAGCATATTATTTATCTTGTTACACCAGACAGACTAAAGTCATAAACAGAAATAACATAATGTTTGCACGAAAAGAAAGTAATAAACCAAATAAAATGTAAATGAACAAGAATTTGCGTGCAAAATGCATGCTAAATACTTCTCTCATGAATTCAATGAGTATAAAAGAAACACCATGACATGACCAATTCATTCAATTACTAAGAGGCAAAGATACATAAAAGAAAAAGACAACGAAAGACAAAATAATGGATACAAAGACACAGACAGCAGCTGATCGTGTCTATGAAGACTTTGAACCACCTCATGAATGGGATAAAAATGATGGGCGTTTCACTGTTATGCTGCCAGGTAAACATTTTTTCAAGTTTTCAAATCTTGAACTCATCTTGTCAAAAGAAAATTTTGGAATTCTATATCACACACTAATTAAAACTTAATTATCATATGCTTATAGTAGTATAAAAAAAATTACAATAATAAACATTTTAATCATTTTTTTTCTTCAAGTTGGTCCTTTATTTTAATTTTAAATGACAATTTAATATTTTATGTTTTAAAATGTCAACAATATTGTCTTTATTTTATAAAATTTCAAAATAAATCATCAAATTTTTTAAACAAAATCCATAAAATTCATTATCATCTTCAACAAAATACAAATTTAATCAAATTCATAACTTCTATTATTTATTTGATTTGTTGAAGATGAAAATGAATTTATTTGAATAATTAAGTTATGCATTTGATGAAATTTGCATTATATTGAAGATATTATTAATTTTATAGATTTTGTTTGAAATTTTTTATGATTTTTTTGTAAAAAGAAAAATAATATTATAAATTGTTACTTAAAATTAAAATAAAATACCAAATAAAAAAAATAAAAATAAAAAACTAAAACGTTAACTGAAATTAAGTTTATAGTCATTTGATGCAATTTAACCTATATTATATAAGTAATAGGACCAATATCTATGCATTTCATTTACTTCTATTTTTTAGACATACAAAAAAAAATTTAAAAATTGGTCTCTGCAAAATTTTAAAAAAAAAGTTAAGGAAGTAAAATTTCATAAACCTATTCATTATGGCCGTTGAACGATTTGACTTGCACTTTACTATTTTTGACAAAGGAGTTGCGCACTTATCTATCCGCCAAATTCATGTTTTAATAAATTTAGAGTAAGCAGGTTAAAATAATAAAATGATTATACTATACATTTTTTACTGAAACAAAGTCACACAATAAATAACTCATAAGATAACACAACTATTTTCCATTTATAGACACTCTTAACTTTTGATTAATTTGCAGGTGAAACAAATTTTCATCTATTTTTTATCCCAAAAATACATTTTATATACACATTAAAGTCTTTTAACATGCAGGATACACAAGGGATCAAATGAAGGTTCAAGTGACCTCAAAACCTGCCCTAAGGCTGATGGGTGAACGACAGACCTTTCTGAATAGATGGCGTCGTTTCAAATTAGAATTTCCCATTCCTTCTGATTATAACACAGACAGTGTGACTGCAACATTTGAGGGTGGCAAATTAACTGTTAAATTTGCCAAACTGAATAAGCCAAAGGAAACAACAACAAATCCTCCAGAAGAAGCTCCAAGGCGAAAGGAACAAACAACAACAACAAATCCTCCAGAAGAAGCTCGAAGGCCAAAGGAACCAACAACAACAACAACAAATCCACGAGAAGAAGCTCCAAGGCCAGAGGAACCATCACAAAAGGTTGATGAGCAAAAGGGTGTTCAAGAGGGCACCCCAAAAGCGACAGAAGAGAAAGCAGAAACAAAGACTGATGATGTCTCTGATCAAAATACACCACCACAGATGGAGGCAGCTAAAATAGACAAAGTGGCTGAGAAAGTGACCACTGATGGCTCAACAGAGACAACAGATGCAGCAACCTCTGTAGCTCCAAAAACCAAAGGTGCCAAGTTTGTTGCAAGAACCAAAACTAGGTTTATAGATTTCTCTCTCTCTAAGGCACTCTCTAATCAGGATGAAAATGAAGCCGTTGGAGTTTCGACCGCAGGGCTTAACAAGTGGAAGAAATTGGTCGCATGGATCATGCTCATCTTCTTGGTCGTGGGTGTTGGGCTTTATTGTAGAAATGCTTTCAGATCATCTCAGGAAGAATGGAACAACTTCGAAGAGCTGTTATTATCCCCTTACTGATGTACTATTATTTGTGAAAGTGCATTATATTATATTCATTTGCGTTTAAATTCATATATTCAATAAAAGAATAAAATTATTAAAATAGTCCAGACTCTGCCAGTTTCTCAACTGTATTTCAGTTCAATTGTCATGTAAATCTATTCTATATTTCATACACAAACATCTATATTCTCTTTTACTCCTTTGCATTTTATTACAAAATGAAATATTCAAATAACAAAAAGGTAATTTCACCTCATTTTGTTTATTTCATCTAATCCATTCCACTCGCATCAGATAGTAAACATAGCCGATTGATTCCCTCTAAGGATGATTGAAGGCAAAAGGAGGAAGCAAAGCACAAAATTTAATTGAATTTACTTACAACAGGAACAAGAGACCTCACCACCGGTGGCTGACATATAACTCTGTTCCCAAACATCTGTAGGAACTGCTTCGGCATGAGGAGTGTGCCGAGGATGTTTTTCTCTCTTGTCTCCCCTTAGCTGCTTTAAGCCATGCTTAAGTGCTGGCAATAAAGCTTCCATACATTCAGCAACAGCATTTGGGTTTCCCGGCATGTTAATAATCTGAATATTAACCAATCGAAGATCATAACTTAGCCAGTAAATACAAGTCTCAAGTCACTCAAATTATATATGTCTGAATTCAGGGTGTCAGAGCCAAATAATTGAGAACAATATAAATAAACTTAGAGCATTTTTTATTTCAGAAAATATTTTTTTTTCCACTTTTAATTACAAAGCTGCCACCTTGCCTTGTTTTTACTTTGTTTTCCATTTTCAAAGATTTATGCAGGAAATGGTGGGAAAAAAAACCTATTTTCTGTACACATATTTGGGATTGAAAGTGAAAAACAGGAAGACCGGAGAAAAGAGAAGCTTCAAAGTCTATATGATGATTTGAATTTCCCAAGTGCGAAGACTAAATAGAATAGGCAATGTAAGCCCATGAAACTAACATCTAACAAGACATGGAAGATTATCCTTTTTCTATTCATTTGATAACCTGCAAGGCTTTCATCATACAATTTGTGTTGGTCCTTTCAATTAATTTAGACTAAAGGGACTTTCTAACTGCCACAGTTAATATTTGTCACTTTCAATAGAAGATTTTACAAATAGGAGATTAAGATATTTTTCTACAACAGCCCATAAAGAAAAGAGAACTTTGCAAAACCAATAAACATTTAAAAATGAATCAATTGTTATCAATGTTCTTTTACAAATTAACGTGGCACTTGAGGTGCTTAATTCACAATCACTCGGGAAGGTGTTTTAGAGGGGGGAAAACATAGGATGATTGACAGACTTACTCCATAATTTATAAAATGTTTCGTAAATAATTTGTTACCAATAAAACAATGGGGAAAATTTGTAGAGAGTCAAAGCTCAGCTTCCATCCATTATACTTTAAAGTAGATATAGAATTTTTGGCATTTTTGACTTACCAAGGTTGATCCTCTGATTCCAGCTGCAGAGCGTGAAAGCATTGCTGACGGAGTCACCTGTTTATGCCAAGAAATGACAACAAAGACACTTGAGAATTATCTTTCACTGTAAACAGTACATTTAAAAGATCAGTGAATACCAATTCCAAACTTACCAGAGAAGCAGGGCTGAGAATGCATGGGATATCAACATAATTAAGTATGCATAAAAATTGCATCATTCATAAAGACTGAAGAGAAAATTAAGAAATTAAAAGGTTGATCTTCCTTTAAAATTAAATAAATATGAATATTTCTACTTGGATAAACTTCTTGACTAAATCATCTTTTTACTTTTTTTTGAGGAAAAATCATTTTTTTACTTTGTTATCAAATGAATGTGTTTTAATTTTTACTTCAGATCCAAATAGATATCATTGCATGGAGCTTGCAAATAACAGTTTACAAAAATAGCATTACTCTAAAGTAGCCATAATGATAAAAACTGATTCTTTGAACATTAATTTGGAAAATAAAGATGTGTAAAACAAAAATTCAGAAAGTAAGAAAATGAGAAACCACAACATAGAAAAGACATAACTATAATTTCTAAGCTGAATAATATAAGCATAGCTGCTCTTACCTTTAAACTCTCTTGCATCATTACATACAAAAGACCAGGTGTTTCTTTTTCAATCAACTCTTTTGTAGCTTCCGGTGTTACATCTCGTGAGGTAAAGCCAGTCCCACCTTGATTGGCAAAGATAAAAACAATGGAAGTCAACTCAACACAACTATAAGTTTAACTCTTTAGAGAGAAACTGACAGGTTACATAGAAATGTACCTAGAGTAATTATAAGATCCATTTGTTCATTATCACTCCATCTTCTTAGAATGTCCTGAATTTTCGTCACATTATCCGGAACCACAGAAGTTGCTACAACTCTGGCACCACCTAGCCTTTCCGAAGAAGAATTAATAACAGAAACTGCCCTGGGACCACTGTTTAATTGTAAAGAAGTCAGCAACCTTTAAAGCTAATACCAATGATTTTAAAACTAGCCAGGACTGCCTAGTTGAACCAATCAAACCGTGAACCATCTATGTCTCTGGTCCAATTACTTCTTATTATATCTTCCGGCTCAATCATGGTTTGACCACAAATTTAACTTGTTGAAGTAATCAAACCATTACTTAGCTATATCTGGTTTGGATTTTAAAACATTGGAAAACATAAATAATGACATTTATTTTCTGATTATTATTGAATCCCACACCCACACAAACACAAAATGGCAACAGCCGACAGCCCATTCCTTTCATCATAATTTGTGCAAATTTTGGTAAAAGACTTCACAGCTCTCAAAACAATTTGCAAAGCAATGGGCAAACAACCAGACTGAGAAAGAGATAAAATGAAAAATAAACAGGATATAAAAGGAAAGTACACTCTTATTATTACATTCATAAAACACTGAAAACCTCAAGTGTAAGATAAATGGAAATTCAATAATATGAAGCATAAGCTGATACCACGTAGATAAAGCTGATTTCTAAAGTCAACACCACACCTAAAACAGAATAGATAAAACTGAAATTCTTATCTCCTAAAGCTCCAACTTCAAGACTGTTGCAGAACACTCAGTACATCCAATACCCCTTTTGGCATTGGCTAATATTAAGTTTGCTCTTTAGTTTGGCATCAACTTTGTGACCTCTTCCAAATAATGATTAAAAGAGGTGTATCTAGATGCAATTCAGCCTAATCCAACTGCGAAGAAGGTGATTTAACAATTATGACAATACTAGTTGATATAACTTTTTCAATAGCATACAAATGCTGTTGAAGATGAGATATCATATCCAGATCTAAAATAAGAACAAACCCCTACTAGCTCCAGTCCTCTAGCATCGACAGAAATTAGTTCCTTGGTTTGGAAGAGTACACTAGATGCACCCAATCAACAAGAAACAACAAAAACTTATCGCTGGCCTTATAGGACAACAACAAATATGCTGAATATGGCCAATAGCTCATCGACCTTTTTTATAATCATGTAACTTACCAGTTTGTTTCATAAAAAAAGATTTTGTGTGGTGAATTAGAAGCATCTAGAAAGTGAAAAAACTACTGTTTTAACTTTATAAAATACGAATGAAGGTCAACCATACCTTCGATCTGGGCCAGCCCCCATAGCAACTGTATCACTTACTGTAAGAATAGCCACTCTGACGTCAGCACCCTCAGAAGAATCTGAAGTTATTTTATCTGATTTAATTGCTGGCAAAGCAAAGGTTGATTCTGATGATATATGCTTCTTGCCAAAAGCCACGGGTCTTAGGTTAGAAATTATGATAGCTGCAACAGGGGTCCTAGCAGATACAACACTGCCTGTTGCTGGAAACTCCAATAAGGCATTAGCTGACTTCATACTAAGTAGTCGACTGCTCCTCTGGTGACCAGTGCTCTCGGCGACAAAACTATAATTCATTGGCAGAAAATAAAGCTCATTCATTAGAGAGACTCGATCAAACAATGGCATTGCAACTAGCATCTGGAAAACAAGTAAATACATCCCTCCCCCTAAAAAACATGTGCCATAAAGAAAACAGATCTACACTAGATTCTTCTGAATAAAACCACAACAATGCAATTCATCACCAACTTACCCAGGGCTGCCTGTTCCATCATTGTCAGTCCACATAACAGTGGCACGATGATATTCTGGTCTAAATGGATCTGTCTTTATGGGATGTTGAAGCCGAACTTGCACTCTACACAGAAATGAATGAAATCAATCCAAGAGAAAGCAAGTGTGCCATCTCAACAAGTATCCTTTAGAAGTTTATGCAAACCTCAGATGATGAGGATTTGTCCACCCCGCAACCTGACGTATAGCAGGGACCACAAAGAGATGAAAGCAAACTGAAGAGCTGACAGGATTTCCAGGAAGTCCAAAAGCTAGAATTTTACTTTCTGTTGATTGAGAGTCAATCTCTGCAAAAGTAAATGGCTTGCCTGGTTTAATAAACACCTGAAAGATAGATAATTCCTGAGCTAAGATACCATGATTTATGAAATCACACCCACCAAAGCATTAGACAACAAATTTAAATACTTACTATTTTTACAACTGCCGCAATACAACATACAACTCGCACCAACAAACCAAATAACAGGAACATCAGAATGACCAATAAGAATCAAATAAAACTTGACATAACCTTATCGAAATGTACTTTTCCTCTCTTTTCAAGCAAGGGCCGAATAAAATCTTTGTCTCCCATTGAAACACCTCCAGAAGTTAGGAGAATGTTAATTCCAGAAGCAAAAGCCTTATCCAAGATCCTTCCTTGGCCTTCTTCATCATCCTTAGCAATACCAAGATCCACAACTTTGCACTGATGCTGTACTGCAGCTGCCAGCAGCATGGCACGATTAGAGTCCCTGATCTGCAAAGGATCTATGTATTAACTTACGTTTGTTTTAATTACATAATTATATTTACCAAACAACTCATGTAAACTACATGAAATATCCAAACATATAGCAAACAAATGGAAAGTTGATTAACTTGGTAAAATAAGTACAAATTTTAAACAATACATACATACATATACATAGAAATTTACATCTAAAAACACATATTTATTAAAATTCAAGTGCCATAACAGGATTGATTTAAGCCTCAATCGCTGAGCCTCAAGTGAGTGGATTGAGCATTGAATTTCCACGTACATACTACTCCACTATATAGTTTGTGGCTAAGTTCAACCCTCATTCACCAACATATTATGCTAAAACCAAAGCACGCAGCCATGTTAATGTCTGTAATGCCGCTAGGTTGACACAAATATTGATCGAGTAATTTTTCTGGACCAAATATTATGATATCATTAGTTTTACTAATCTAATGAGTAGTATTAGAACCTAAAAAATAAAAGCAGTGGGGAAGGCTATAATGAAAACCAAACACACATCAGCATGTTAATGATCTATTAAAGAAAATATCCAAATTGGCATTTTTTGAAAATGCATTTTATGTCAATGTCTCCCTTGTAACTGTTCTTTTAAATCAGATCTTCTGGATGGAAATTTCATTTATAGGTAGTCTGCATTGTATTGCACTAGTAACCATATAAGAAACTATTGAAGCTTATATTGAACTTGATTCAAGTCCAAAAACCAGCTTACACATTCAGTTTTAATGACTAAAATATTATTGTTCCTACCAGGTATCTTCACAAAAATTTAATGAACTCATCTGACAAGTCCTAGTCCTCCATAACAATACCTGACCACGACTTAGATGCCCAGTAGATGGCTCTACAAGCTCATCTCCAGTAGAAAGAACAGCAACAGTTGGAGTAGGATACACCTGCACCAAAGCATTATTTGCCATCATTACATATATCAATAGTAAAACACTTGTATCCAAAAGGGCGCATAAAAGTTCCTCCATGCAAGGAACTAAATAAAAACCACGTTCAGTTATGAGAAGAAGCTAACTCAGAGTATAGACTGTACCTTTACCGTCGTCACACCAACTGTAGCAAGCAAGCCAATTTCAGAAGCACCTAATATTTCTCCAGATGTTAAGACCACTGCATCTTTCTCAATATCAATTCCCTGTCAATGAATACTTTTGGATGAATGAACCACAAAATCATAGATCACCTATTACATCAAAACATCAATATTATAATACATAGAATGCTAGGTACTTAAAAAAAGTGAAAGAATAAAAAGTTAACTTATTTTGATCATCTAGTAGAAGTTTAAGTTAATAAACAATGAACTGGCGTGAAGTCCAATGACATTAAAATTGTCACTGTGATTATGTTAAGTATAGATACAGGAAGTCCCCATCAACAAATGTGTGTCACATCATATTTGCGTATTGATATGTATCGAGTGTGACACACCCAATATTTTTGTGTATCGATGCTACATAGTATTATGTGTGTGTGTGTGTGTATATGAGTCAGGATCTATTGACACTGCATGTCAGACTTAACATATTTACATCTCTAATAACTTTGTATAGAATACGAATTTTACGAATCCAACCGTTGAATCGTGTTGTATTATATTGATAATCATACATTTCAAGGATTTGGATTTAATGCAGTCATAAATTCACACGTTCACTTATTCAGCACATTGGTTGCCGTTGGTTCGACCTGATGGTGCAGAAACCAAGGAGATTTTGATTTATTTTTTAAAAACTTCTATAATATTGAGTTCGAAATCTAATTAATCGAATCTTGATCCAACAGTCACCGATATGCTTGCTGACACTATGAATGTGTGTGATTTATAATTGCACATAATCCAAATTCACATTTCGTACAGTCTTGGTTCCCAACAAATCATGCATTGGATGCAGTCACGCAATTCAAACCGGATAAAATCGGACATCACATGTAATAATTTTGGTAAATCAGTAAAACATAAACAAAAGTCTTAACGTGAATATCAAATCAAACAGTGACTCTAGAGGAATGAATGATACTAATAACATTGATACATACCACTGGTCGTATATCATTGCCTCGAGTAGTTTTGACCAATATTCTAACCCGTGGAGACTCATCTTCACCATTGTTGACTTTTTCAGTATCTTCAACTTGAACAACTGCATCAGCGCCATCAGGTATAGGTCCTGAAACATCAGAAATCACAATTATTAAACCCTAGCTTAACTAACTTAAATCGATTATCCCAATTTCACATATGAAGAATTGAATATTAAAGAGTAAACAATTCACCTCCAGTTGTTACATAAGCAACAGTTCCAGGAATAAGAGTAACACCAAGAGCATCATCACCAGCTCTTGATTCAGCAATCACCGGGTATTCACCAGGCCCATCTGAAGCTATAACAGCATAACCGTCCTGTCCGAAGCCCAAGCCGAAGCCCAAGGCCGTTTTGTTTGAAGTTAGTTAGTTTAAAGTGAAGAATAATGATAATTAAAAAAAAAAGGGAAATGAAAGTATTGAAACCTTGATAGAAGCAGGGTAAGGAGGTAAAGGATCAGGGGCGGTAACGTCTTGAGCTAAGACCTTACCAAGAGC
>NC_021161.2:48716524-48756013 GCF_000331145.2 Cicer arietinum
ACGGAAATAGGGGGAAGACGTTTAGAGGCGTTAAGGACCGTTTGGAGAGCGTCAGTGACGGAGATCATTGTTTGATATGATGATGGGGTCAGTTGAGTATTGAATGTACTATAGTGGTAGAGAATCGTGTCTAATGTGACAGATAGTGTGACACTTATGATTTATTAAATTATTATTATTTTTATATATGTATGAAGAAAAGTATTTGGAGGAAAAGAAGGTGACCTTTGTCTCTTGAAGGTGGCAGGGGTTGGGAGATTTTAGGGATAACAATTCTTTTTCATTTTCAGGATATTTGTAATTGTAGTGTATGCTGCTCGCTTTCCTCCTATTCTCTTCCGGTTTTCCTTATTGTTTGAGTTATGACATTGGGATTTTTTTATTTATTTTTTTGAAAACTTCCAACTTAGTTGAAATTCTATCCATGTACTAAAATTTAATTGATACGAAACTAAGTTTCACTCGGACGAATTGTTCCAAAGAAAACAAATTTTATCTTTTTGTGTTTAATAATTATATATTAGTGGTGTAAAATATTTTAAACCGTTGAGTTAATAGTTTTTTTAATGATAACAATTATAATTATTTAGTGATATAATAAAATAAAGAGTTGTTATTTATTGTTATTTTAAAATTAACTTATATTATATATTGTCTTTTTCTCTTTTTTTTTTACTAAACTTTTATCATTATTAATACTTTTAAACTAATACTATTTGATTTGCAATTACTATAATCACATTAAATTAAATTGATAACATCTAACGTTGATAATGTGGATAATATCAAAGTATATTTAATGAAATTTACTAAGTTGATATGATTTTGCCATTTCAAACACTATCTTATAATTTTACTTTTTTTATTTACATATTTGTTTGATTCTATTAATGTTTTTTTATTTTGATCGTCTAACTACTTCTACCGGTCAAATTAGTTATTTTCA
This sequence comes from Cicer arietinum, assembly GCF_000331145.2. NCBI lineage: Eukaryota > Viridiplantae > Streptophyta > Magnoliopsida > Fabales > Fabaceae > Cicer > Cicer arietinum. The sequence continues at coordinate 48,717,471 of NC_021161.2, forward strand.
GTAAATTAGTTATTTTGATCGTCTAACTACTTCTAGTGTCATTGATTATGGGTGAGAACGCATCGCTTTTCATTTCATTCACACTTTCCTTGCAACTTTCTTTTGCTTGCAACATTTTCATTTCTCTCTATAACATATAAATGTTAACATAAAAAATAGCAAAACAAAAAATTATGGACTATTGTTTGTTAAAGAATCAAGAAACAAAGTGATATGTCCAACAAATGTGGGGGGAAACCACTTGATAATATTGCAGACAGATATGAGAAAATGACATATAAACTCTGTGATTATGTTCATTCAAAACTTCTATGTGGATGATTATGATTTATGCAAATCATAGTTTACATCTTCTCCAAATTATCGTTCAACTCATATGGTCATCTTCTTCTTATTCCTTTTAATTGTTCGTCTTCTTTTTTGTTTCATTTTTGTCTATAGTCATACATTCAAGTTTTTGTGTTCACCCACTGGTTTAGAATAGAGTTACATAATTTGTTGGTATACCCTGCGAATTGTGAATTGGTTTGGTTCGCAGTACTTTTGCGAACAGATTTATCAAAATTTGCAAATAATTTGCTGCTTTTGGCAAACCAACAATATAATACAACCTTTAATTTACTTTACATAAATTTTTTTAACTGCATTAATATATTGCCACATAATCATGTAGCAATGTAGTATAACCACAAACACAATTATTCTTGTACCTAGAAATGTTGTACTTATATAGAAAACTTAGAAACAACCACGTGGGACTAATATTAAGAACTCTTCCATTTTTTTAGAAGATTTGTATTTATTTTTATTTTTAGAGAAATTTGTGTTTTTTGTCATTATTAAAGACGGCTATATAGAAACTAATACCGTCAACTATTTCTTTTTTTTACGTAAACTAGTACTCGCACTCTTGTGTTAAGACCAATAATTTTTTTATTTTATTTTAATATACCAATTTGTATATTAAAACGTACCACGAACCGAAACAGCGTATCAATTATGCATGCCCTCACGTACCAAATACTTTGAATAGTACCATGTACCAATGAGAATTGTGAACCAGTTGTCTATGGTTAAGAACACAATATTCTAAAAACTATACTCAACAAAAAAAAGTGAAAACACAAAAGAGATTTACGTTGTCTTGTAGTTTGATAAGGTGAAGACTACTAAGTATTAATAGAACACAATATATGAAGATTAAAGTGAAGACTAAGATGAAAATTAGAATAAAATCATAATTTAGAGAATAAAGGGAAAACAAAGTGATATCCTATATTTTTATATACTATTAATACTTAGTAGTAGGCTAGTAGCTCTAGTTACTTAAGAAGTTTTTTTTTTTGGTTGAAAAGCTACATAAGAAAATTGAGTTCACATCAAGTGTTTATTTAAAGAGAGGACCCTAACAACAAAATAAAAACGATAAGATTGTTATTTTATTTTATTGACGTTGCGATTTTGTTTGATAGTCTACAAAGAAATACAATAAGATATAACTTATTTGATAATCTATTATTAGAATAGGTTAATTGATTCATCTCATGTCATGTGTTTCTATTTACATTAATATATTAACATTTATAAGAGACGATGGTAAAAATTTATTTTCTTTCCAAAAATTAAAATGAAATTAGTGTTTATAAATTGTAAAATATAAAATTATTTTAACTTAATAAAAATATTTAATGTAATATAATATTGTTATGAGGTAGTTTGTTATTTTATAAAGTTCAGAAAAAGAATATAACAAATGAGATTTCCGTGATAAGTTTGTGGGTGAGAGAGTCAATATTCAATTCATACATTCAACTCATAGAGTAACTATTCTATACTAAACACAAATTTTTGGCTTCGAAATAGAAAGTGATGCGTTGGTTGGAGAATGACGACGGCCTTTGTTTCTCTTCAAGGGTGATATATTTGTACACTCTAACGCGCAAATAAATACTTATGAAAGAACGAGAGATTTTAACGTTAGAATTTTAGTTTACTGTTTTTTTGACCTAAGTGTCTCTATTATACATTGAATTCTTATAGAATTTTTAGAAGGTTTTCTTTATGATCGTCAGATTCCCCCATCACTCTTGGATCATCATCAGATGTGTTTCTAACTATGAAATGGGTAATTGCTACCTGATGGCTATAATAATAGTTGGATTGTTGTTAAGTGGCATAAGATGCGAACATAAGTGAATTACCACAATCCTTCTTCATCAGATCTTCTTTTCGACCATCCAGTTGCTAGGATTGAAGGTCTAGGTGAATTTTTATAGTCACTAACTTCATATATTTCTCTAATACGCCCTAGTTTGGAAAAACTATTATGTCATTGTGTATCGAATCAATTTGATCAGAATTGGGTCTTATTTCCTTGTTGGGTTTGGATTGTAGTATTATGATTTTGACAAATATCATTAATTACGTGGACAGTTGATACATTATGACACATATTTAGTCCTAAAATCCTTTTTTTTTTCTTTACAATTTGTGTGTGTGAATTTTGACATTATACTACTTAATAATTAAAACAAAACACCAATGATCTCATCGACGAAAATTTTAAAACAAAAAATAACAAGAATGATTCCATTGTTAAACCTCAAGGGAGCTGTGGGGTACTTGTTGTGGGACTAAAAAAATGAGATATTTGTAGAGATAAATTAATTGCATGATTTAAATTTTTTAAACACTACTATATAATTTGGTCACAAACACTACCGCTATATGATATAATTTTTTCTTATTTAATTTATTTTTCAAGTTATAAATTCGTTTATTTATAGTAAAGCTTAATTAGGTTCATACCATTTTTGTTGCTTAATAACCAAAAATATAAATAACAAAATTTCTCACAAATCAAATTTAAATTGTGTGGAAGAAAAATAATATAACATTCTCACTTAAAGCGACTCCAATAATAAATTGTAGAGACTTCTCATTAGGACGGGTTCTTAGTATTTTGGAGTTTGGGCAAATTAAAGAAAATAGTGTAATTATAATTTTCTAAATATGATTTTTTGCTTTAAAATTATAAACATATAATTCAATCATAATTAAAAAAAAACTACTTTGATCATTCAATCATAATTTCAATTTAGAAAAATTCATATCCACAACAATAATATGTATAATTAATATTATGCCACAAAAAATATTGCATGTATTAGGAAAAAATTAAATATGAATAGTTCAATATCATAAAGCTTTTAGCAAATTTAAAGTTTCCAGCATAAATTATAATAATAATAATAATAAAATTATTTTATGAAACTATTTATTTTAATTATTATTGAATTTTTCATTATTATATATCAATATAAAATATAATAATATTTTTAAAATAATATATATAAAATAATTATTAAAAGATAATATAAAAAAATTTAAACCTTCATAAAAAATAGTAAATACTATTATTTTAAGATAATTATTTTTTACTAAAAATACACTAGTTGAAACAGATAAAATGCATTAGAGTCCACACCTAAACAACTCAAGTGGTTGTAGCATTGAAGATTTTGTTATTCCAAACACCAAGTACATTGCATAAGCCATAAAGTATAAACATTTCCTCTTTAGTCGATTGAGACACGTAACACGTGGTATATAATATATCAATAGATTCAGCTACAGCAAAACATAGAACTAGTAGAATTTCCGTAACTAGAACTAAACTGCCACGTCAAAATACCGCACACAGAATTCTACTTTCCAGGAAATCAAGGGCAAATACGTTATTTCATACTCCTCACGATAAAAAACCCCAAAATCATGACGTACCCAACACCTCGTCATTTTCCGTCAACCCAAAAAAAAAAAAATACACACTTCTTCTCCAAAACCCCCAAAAAATTTAATTCAAAATAAAAAAAAACAATTCTAAATCTTTCGTTTATCAAATTCCCTATACGTCGTCGTTTTATACGAACTTTATATTTCAATAACCGCCATGACCGGAACCGTATCATCGGAAAAACCATCGCCGACGATCTCAAGGTCGATAACACAAACGGTTAACGGCTCTCACAAATTCGTGATCCAAGGGTATTCCCTTGCGAAGGGGATGGGAGTGGGAAAACACATTGCGAGCGAGGTTTTCACCGTCGGAGGGTATCAATGGGCGATCTACTTCTATCCCGACGGAAAGAATCCTGAAGATAATTCCGCTTATGTTTCCGTTTTCATCGCTTTGGCGAGTGAAGGAACCGATGTTAGAGCGCTTTTTGAACTCACGCTTGTTGATCAGAGTGGACAGGGTAAACATAAGGTTCATAGTCATTTTGATCGATCGCTTGAGAGTGGTCCTTATACACTTAAATATAAGGGTAGTATGTGGTAGGGTTTTGTTTATTTTTAATTTGATTTGAAATCTTGAATGTTTGTGGTTTATGTTTATCTCTTAATTAATTGTGGTTTAATTAATGTGAAGATAATTTGGGAATTTTTGTAGTTTGAATTTTATGTGATTTGTATTTTTAATGCGTATGATGAAGTTATGAATAGAAGGGTGTAGTTGTTATTATTATTTAAAGTAATTCACTATATCAATGTTATTACCCCTTTAAGACATTGTGGTTTATGCCTTTATTTTTTGTTAAATCATGTTGTAATTAACTCACCAAAAACATTATATAGGTGAATTAGAAAGCTTGTTCTTAACCAACGTCGTGATACTGGTTCAAATACTTGGGAGAGATATCCATGTTTAGTATCTGACACGCCTCAAATAGTATTACCTCTGGTGTGGGGAACCTATGGGAAAAAAAAACTTGTTCTTAGTTATATTTATGGTATGGTGCATATAAAATATAATTATATTACTATATTATGATACATGAAAGCTTCATTGGCAAAAAGCATCCATCTCAGTTACCTGATTCAAGGAATTTTAGTTACCGGATTAGTTTATATGCATTTGCGGGTGAGGATATCTTAGTTTACCATTATATCATTTTTTTTTAAATTCAAGGGTAGTTAAGTTTTGGTGTGCTGCAATCTTTGTTTTCGGCTGTTCTCTATCTATCATTCTGTGGATTGTGGGCAATGCATGTTAAAATCAGTATGAACGTACACTGTTGTGTTGAGAAATGTGTGATGTTGATCTTGTGCGTGTGTTTTTATAGGGGGTACAAGCGGTTTTTCAGACGGACTTTGCTTGAAAGCTCTGATTTTCTCAAAGATGACTGCTTGAAAATTAACTGTACAGTTGGAGTCGTGGTGTCTGCTATTGATTGCCCACAACTTCAATCTATTCATGTCCCAGAATCTGACATTGGATCACACTTTGGCACGCTATTGGATAATATGGAAGGTTCCGATGTTACTTTTGATGTGGCCGGGGAGAAGTGTCCTGCTCACAAGTTGGTTTTGGCCACTAGATCCCCAGAATTTCGATCTACATTTTTTAACAGTATGGACATAGACAAACAGGAGATCGTTATAACAGATTTAGAACCAAAGGTTTTTAAGGTAAAAACTATTTGTGTCTTATTATTTTTGCTTCCCTTTTACTATTTTCTTTCGGTAGGTTAGGATATACTCGCTTGTATTATGTGCTTTTTCTGATCAGATTTTTCTTTTCTTGATAAAAAAAGATTCCATAAGTCTCATGTTTTTCCTCTTACTTTTACAGGCCATGCTGCATTTTATCTACACGGATACCCTCACAGAAGATGCGGACATGGTCTCATCCATCACAGCTAGTGATTTCCTAGTTTCTGAGACATTGATAGCGAAATTGTTAGCTGCCGCAGACAAGTATGGCTTGGCGAGGCTTAGACTGATGTGTGAGTCTCGTCTTTGCAAGTACATTTGTGTGAGTTCTGTAGCCAACATTTTAACCTTGGCTGACCATTGCCATGCCACAGAGTTAAAGGCCGTTTGCCTGAAGTTCGCTGCTCAAAATCTAGCAGGTATACCTACTTAGAATCACTTGCTTTTTCTTGGTTAGCATGAGCAACCATGCTAACATAAAAACTGATGTTTCCGTATAACTCTTGTTGCTGACGAGCAACTAAAAAATAGACAAGAAAAAGACTTTCGGATACAAGCATCCTCTGCCAGTTAAACACAGTTGTCTGACACACATGACTAGGTACCGAGCAGAAACTTACAATCCTAAAACATAAAGAAAATTCAGTATGGTTTTACATGTTGGGCATCTCTGCTCTCAACTTGCCCATCTAACCTGTTAAGGAATTCACAACATAGCTAATTCCATGGAGGGTTAAATCGAAGTCCACTGTGGGTTACTGTTTCATATACGTCAAATGCAAGCTAGTATGAATAATGATAGTAGAGATAATGCTTTGACAATTCCAACAAATGCCCGAAATATTATATATTTTTTAGATAAAAACTGAATTGCCAATATTTGTTTAGGATTAAATAATTTATATGTAAAAATCTTGCATTATTATGAGTGAACATATGATGACCTCTGTTCAAATGGAAGTTCAATCTTCAAAGCTTTTACTGGAAGTGAAAGACCTTAGTTACTAATTACTAGAATGCCATTACTTACTTGTTTTCTTATCTACCGATGATGGAAAAAGTTTTACATTGGCAGCTGATGAAATAGTGTTACTGAACGTTCATTCATGTATTTCAAATGTGTTTGTTTTGCTCTCTGTTGGATTTTGTTCTCTTCCACTCTAATCATGTGAATCCTGTTGGATGGTTTTGTTGTCTCTATTCTTTCAATATTTTACTTTTTGAACCTGCTACATGATTTTTTATTAGACCATTGAAATCTCCTCCCTCAACCCTCCTCTTGTTATTTTCTTTGCACCACTTTCTTTTTACTTGCTTTTCCCTTCTCAATTATTTGGACTTTTTTGTGCTTGTATATTTCTTATGAAGCCCGAAAAGCATTTATCCATGTTATTTACATCTGTCACTGGTTGCTGCCGAGTTTAAGTGATCAAGGTGCCATTTCTTATGTCTTTTATTTTAGTTTACTTTCTATTTTCCATATGCTTGATATGATGGTTCTTTTTGGTTTGGACTCGTTGCAGCTGTCATGAGGTCAGATGGATTTGAGTATATGAAAGAAAAATGCCCATGGCTACAGTCAGAGATCTTGAAGACAATAGCTGGCTGTGAGGGTGATAGTTGCAGTCCAGGGGAAAAATCTCAGAGTGTGTGGGCCCAACTTTCAGATGGTGGCGACACTAATGGTAGGAGAGTCAGACAGAGACTTTGATATCTGTTGTCACATTGGTATCTCTAATTCTTTTGTAAATGATGGTGATAATGTCGATAAAATGGGGGATAGAAAAAAGCAAAAGACAGGGAAAATCCTCTTCTGGTCATTTTCTCCATCTCTCAATGGAAAGTTCTTTACAAAAAGCAGGTAGACTAGATCTTGTGCATGTTTGTGTAAATGTCTCCGGTGGTGTGTATGTTGTGTAGTGCAGAGTAGTTATTGAAAATGAGCTCATCTGCAGTATACTTTTGAAGAGGATCCAAGTCCATACTTTGGAACTTGATGTTATCCTTGCTGGACTTTGTGTCCCCGTCCCTTTTTTGTCCTTAGTTCAAGCCTTAATGTTTGTAGATCTAGTTTCAATAGAATGGTTTTTTATACCTTGTAAAAAATATTCATTTTGTAACATTGGTTTTTTCCATCATCCTTAAAAGTTGTAATCTTAGATGGTCTGTCTTGAGTCGATATATTCAACGTTTCTGGATGGCAATAGATAGCATCGCTACTTCACTAATGACCAATTTACGGCTATATCTAGCATGAGTTCAATGTCTAGGATCACTACTTCACTAACGATATATTCAAATGTTAGATACTGATATTTTTGGAGAGTTTAATTACAATTTTATGTTATGAGTGGTAATAATTTTATATCATCATATCAGTTATTAATCATTTAAAATATATTATATTAATTTTTAATCAAAAAATAAAATAAAGATTAAAACTGTCGGATTTTAAAATAAATAAATTAATTTTGTAAATTAGTGAAAATAAAAAACTTAAAATTATAATTAAATCTATGATTGATATTGAAATTAAAATTTTCCTCTTTGGTTGTAATTAGTGAAACTTTTGCTTAAACCAAAAGCAATTAGACGTTGAAGCATTAAAAATAATGCTCTACGCCACTGCCTTATATTTTAATATACTTTCTCCCAGCTTTTATTTTTTCCAATCTCCGAATTTTCAATCAATTAAATAAAAAACATTAGTAAGGTTTTAATTTATGCTTTGTTTTAGAGTTTGAAATAGAGGGGAAGAGAAAGTTTCAGAAGTAGAAGAAAATAAAATAGAATAAAGAGAGAAATTTTTATTTTTTAAGAGAATAATTTTGTAGAAAATATTTATGATTAATATATTTTTAATTTATAAAGCATTATAACAACGTGAAAATAATATGAAGTTGTTAAATATTATTAAATTTAGTTAAATATAGTTTAAAGTAGTTATAATTTAGTTATAGTTAGATGAAGTTTTGTTATATTAGTTACATTAATAGTGCTATATAAAAGTTTATCATACTCTAGTTGTATAATAATTATTCATAATATTATTTTAAATTTTATATTTTTTTTTAGTTATTTATTTCTTTCTTCAGTTTAATTTTTATTTTCAACGAGAGTAATAATAATTATTTCTCTACATTCTTTTTTAAAATTTCCTTTTTAATTTTGAATTCAAATTTGTTATTTTCATTTAATTTGTTTATCTTTTAACATAATACATTAATTTAATCATGAAATACTTTCTTGCAATTTTGTTATCTTTACTTATCACATTCTCACCAAATATATCTTCCATCATGAACAAGAACAAAAACACATCTCTCTATATACATATCTCATCGATCTTGATAGTTCAACTTTCAACCAAGCCTACCCTTCTACAACAACTTTCTTTGCAATTATTGGTGAATGGATTGTCTTGATCCTCACGTGTTCAAGTGCCTTGTTCTTCATTCCATTCACTCATGCTTTCACCATTCATTACTTTTTAAACAGTCATGTGTTTCTTTTAGTTTCTCATGCAGTCAAAAAACTTTGCGGTAATATATTTTCTCTGATTTTTTAATTCTTTGGTCACTATTGGTTTTCTTATTTGTTTCTAATATATGGTGATTAGATTTTTTTTATTCTCTATATGCTAATATCTTAATATCTTATCGTAATTAAATATTTTTAATTTTTTTTTTTGTATTTTTATTCTATAATAGTAAAATAATTATCATTTTTTTTATTTTTTTATTATATAATATTAGACGTTTTTTATTCTCTTTGTGATTCTTTTATATAATGGTTAAATTTTGTTGGCCAAATTTTATATTTGAAGATCCAAATATTCAAAATTCTCAATTACACATTATTTAGTTACACATTATTTATGACTTATATTTAACATTTAATTTTTATTATTGTTATAAAAATTTAAGATTAATTTTATTTTAAATTAATATTTTAAATTATAATAAAATTAAATATAAATAAAATATTTTAATATAAATTAAAATTGTAAAACTTAATATAGTTCTTTTAATAGTTAAACCATTGAATTCAAAGAATAAATGAGTTGCGATGATGTGATAGTGAATCTTATTTAACGAATTCATATTGAATTTACTATTAGAGTTATTTTTATGTACTCTAATTATTGAATTGAAACAGTTAATAAAAGTTTAAGAAAAAAATGTAAGTAAATATTTTTAGGAGTTTTATGAAATTAATCATCGTTATATATTAATATTACTTGTTGTTATTATTAAAAAAAAATTGATAAAATAATTTGGATGTTACTAACATGGGTGGATATAATGGGACCGGAGCTCTCTTTTTTAAAGGTTGTCAAACAAAGGATGAGTTGAAGTGGCAAAAGGAAGGCAAAACTAAATGTCAAGAAAACAAGAAATAGTAGAATAAAAAAAAAACTTTGAAAACATTGCTCACAAATTATTTTGAATTTTAAAGATGGTGATCCAAATATCTCAAAGTTTCACATATTAATATAGATGATCTTATTGTCAAAAAATATATATATATATATTGTTGATCTTAAAAACACAAAAAAAAAGGTCACAACCTAAAAGAAACACCGAAGGAATGTGTTTCTTCATTTAAATTTTCACACAATGTATTTCGATTTCAATAAACAAAAAAATATAGATATTTATACTAATTCAATTTTGTGACCAATTGTGTATTTCTTCAAATTTGTGACATTTCATTGATTGTCGCATTTGCTGGTTCACTTGACATAATCTACAAACATATAAATATTAAAAATATCAACCTTGTTAATATAGATATATAAATATGCCTTATTCCCAATTTATTAGATTATAAATAAAAAAATATTTTCATACACATTGATTTCTTAAATAACGTGAAATTGACCTATTAAAAAAAAGTAAATGAAATTTATATTTGAATTTGTGATTCTATTTCCATGTTTCCTTAAAAAAGAATCAAGATTTAAAAAACTCCTGAATACAATCTCCCAATTATCATTAACTTCATTTTTGATCGAATTAAAAACGTATCATATTTCTCCAATCATTTTCAATTATTTCAAATAATCATTGATTATCAATTTATCATTAACAAAAAAGGCATCACAAATTCAATAACCATTTATACTACAAATAATAAATAACAATATTCACAAATTTGATAACCACTTTGTACAATATATATATAAATATGTTTAAACAAAATATATTAAAAGTTTTGTTGTTGTTTTGATATCGGTCAAGAAAAAGGATTCCATGGCTAGAATATCTATGTAGGTAGACATGCCATTAGATAGTAAAAGGGAAAAACGTGGAGAGAAGTTGACCTCAAAAAAAAAAAAAAATTTGTGGCGATATTATATATTTATATATATAAAATAAGAGTGGACATGTCTGGTCAAACTCTTGCTTTGGTTCCAAGAAATTTGGACCTTTTTATAAGCCATTTGAATCCAAGTTTATTCCTTACACAAATGTTTAAACCTAAAAACCAACGTCACTATGGTTAACATGGAGATGTGCAACCATTGTTGCAAGCTTGTTCCAACCACAATTCATACAAACGATGGCATGTATTTTAGGTGAAGTAATTTTTTTTTTGTCTTGTAGAAATATTAATATATTAAAATATCAAAATTTTATGTTGGCCGATTTTTTTATGATAAAAAACAATATTCTTGAAATGTGCCGTTAAGTATTGATTCAAGTGATTTTCAATAATTTGATTATAGTTGTTGCACCTCTTGTGGGAAGCTTCTAAGTGACTCAACAACTCCTCCAAATTTAAGGACAAATAGAAGTGATAATAGAATAAAGAAGATAAAGACCACTCTTGTGAAAAAATAAAAAATAAAACAATAATATGTAAGTATCCTACCTTTCAACTTATTTTATCTAATGGTGTTTATTATGAAATATATTGTATTATATTGCAATTAGTTGAAAATGTCTATAATATATTGATGAAAAAGGAAATTGAAGGCTTGATCAATGTTGAGTCTATAATTTTTTTTAGTGTTTTTACTTCTAAATATGTTTTTCTTATTTAAATAGTAAGTGTTATGTTAGCATATATTGTAGTATATATTGTCATAAATTGTTAGAGTTAGGTTCTAAATCGAATTATGATCTTGTTATTACTCTAGTCTTTATCTAATCCAACTTAGCCATCATAAAAAAATACTCATTAATCATGTTTTAATCCTTCATTTTGTTTTATTCAACCAATCTTTTTCAATTGATCAATTATATAGTTTAATTGACATTGTGTTTTGTCAATACTCTTTGTAGAATATAACTTCTAAGAGTGCTGATGTCATGGAGTATTCGTTAAGATACACTTCTTGATAATTATAGGAGAAACACAATTTTTATGATTTTAGTATGATTTAGATTTGTTTGACTTTATTTGAAATGGAGATTGTTATTGTTTCTAAGAAAATTAATAATATTTGCAATAAATAGTTTAACCTTAAAATATTGTTCCTCTAACCTTGTTAGGTATAATATTTCATTAAGTATTTTCTATGTTGTCACACAAGTTTGTCTTCATTTTTTATAAACAATGATATTTCATTTTTTTTTCCTAATAATTTAATGACGAAACTAAGACACAATAAATATGGAGAAGATATATCAAAGTTGTACTTTCAAGATACGCTCTTGCTTTTTTATTATAAGGAATGTAGATGAAAAATTTGTCTTTAGAATTAGGAAAATAATTAGTTGCATCTTAACATAAAACACATCTTTTGTGATTATAACATACTTTAAGAAAATTATAAATTTGACAAAATTATGATTGGTTTAAGTTAACCATAAGAAAAGTATCTAAAAATGTACACCTAAAATTTGTCTTATTATGTTCACAAGTATGCTTATCATTGATGCATTATGTAGTATATAAATTTAACAAGTGTAGTTAATTGGGAGCTTTATCTTTGAAACTTGACAAAAAAAATTCCTTCAATAATCACATTTTTCATATTATAATATTTTATAATGGAAATGAGTGATCTCGTGGACTCTATTGTTTAATGGACTCTTTAGATCTCATGAATTTTATCATGATTTATATACAAATTTGATGTCGTGGTGAGATTGGTAAAATTATTGTGCTACCTTTAAATTTGACAATATTGTCATTAAATCAAATGTACACTACAATTTCTTGAACAAATGAGGCTACTATGTGTGCTCTTTTTGGAAATACATAAATGATTTATTTTATCACTTTCAAATACAACTGCAACATTTCTCTTGCATCCCAATCACTTTTTACCGTTGTTACTTTGAAGTATAAATAGTAATTTTAAGTTTGAGACACCTTTGATGATTTATAATTAAAAAAAAAAAAAAAACAAATTGATTCTAAGTGAATAATCCATAATACAATTTCCAAACATTGTAACTTTTGTTCTAAGTTCACCTTTGAGTGACAAATACCCATATTGGGGCTAGGCCCAAAGACAAAAATGAAACAACTCTTTCAAAGAGTCCAAGTCAAAGAAGGACTTATGAATAACCAATTACACAATAATTCTATAATCACATTTAACGAAATCAATACTATTATGAATACTACCATCCATATTATACTTATCCCAATCAATTTCACGAACTTTTATCAATTTGTTACACATAATAAAACCGTTGATCAATAAAAAATAGGCTTAATTACAGTTTTGGTCCCCCTATTTTAATTGAATCGCAAAAGTAGTTCATCCATTGTGTTTCTCTCCAGTTTTGGTCCCATAAGCAGAATTTTGGTCCAAAACTTCATGAAATTTCATTTTTTTTTTTGCATTTATTTAAGTCACACAATGCCTCAAGATCTCATTTGCAACAATTGTACATGAAATATATGATCATAAATGGTGTAGTACGACTTTAAAAAATGAAATTTGTTTCATCAAATTTTGAACTAAAATTCTGTTTGGGGGACCAAAACTGGAGAGAAACAAAATGGAGGGACTACTTTCGTGATTTAGTTAAAATAGGGGGACCAAAACTGCAATTAAGCATAAAAAATATTATCAAAATTTCACAAACAAGAGATATATCTCTTAAAGCGTGAAGGGTTTCCTTTAAGTGGAGATCACATATATGAAAACTATTATCATTGATACCCTCATTAAATGCTAGCAATTATTAATTAAGAATACTTTTTATGTATCATCAATCATTATTTTATATAATTATGAATGAATGTTCAATAGGATTATTGCCAATTGTCAATCAAGAATAAATAGGTGATTACAAATTAAAAACTAAAATCGCAATATGAAATAAATGTTACTAATAGATGCTACGAGTATGGAATTATTGAATTAAAGCAGTTAATAAAAACATAAGAAAAATGTAAGTAAACTATTAGGAATTTTAATGAGTTAATCGCTTTATTCATTGTTATATATTAATATATTTGTTGTTGTTGTTATTATTATTGTTATTATTATTATCATTATTATTATTATTATTATTATTATTATTATTATTATTAGGGCCTCTTCTATATATTTTTATAAATAAAACTGTATCAAATAATTTGGATGTGAATTACTAACATGAGTTGGATATAATGGGACGGGTCTATATTCTCTCATTTTTTCAAGTTTTTAATCTTAACCCTTAACTAATTTTTCGCAATTCTTTTTTTAATTCTAAAATTTTCTCATCTGACATAAAACGAATAGAATAATATTGATTAAAATATTAGATATTATGGATTTTTTAATTAGGTCCTATAGAAAAGAGATATTTTTTAACTATGTCGTATTTTTTTTTTAATATAAGTTACTTTGAAACTTATATATGAAAATGTCATTTTGTTTATCTACGGAATGTTGAGGGATACGACCACCTAGATAAAAAAATTATCTCTACTTAGAAGATCCTAGATTGCGGAATGCAATCATATGTTTGTATATTTTTTTTTAACAAATGAACAAATGTTAAATTAATAAATAAAATATAAAAAAAATTAAATTATATTAATAAAATCAAATAAAATAACTTAAATCAAATGTGCCAAATAAAATAATATGCTATATTATTTTAACAATTTCCTCTTATTTTGTACCCTATTGCAACTAAATTAAAAAATTATCTTATTTTGAAACTTAATGCAAATAAATTAACAGCTTTATCTTAGTTTGCAACAAATTCCCTCATTTTTTGCTCTCAATTTTATTAGTAAATAAAATTAACTTTCTCCTAATTTGTAAGTGATTGTCTCCTATTATACAGACAATTTTATACATTAAAATATAAATATATATGTATATATAATTGTTTTAGAATAACTATAAAAAAAAAGATTGTATGGCTAGAATATCTATATAGGTTGACATGTCATTAGTTAGTCAAAGAAAAAAATGTGGAGATATTATAAATATTCAATAAAAAAAATAAAGAGTGGACATGCCTGGTCAAACCTTTGCTTTGGTTCCAAAATATTAGGACCTTTTTATAAGCTGTCCAAACCCTAGTTTATTCTTTACTCAAATTTTAAAACTTAAACCTTGACACAATGGTTAATATGGAGATGTGCGACCATTGTCGCAAGATTGTTCAAACCACAATTCATACAAATGATGGCATGTATTTCAGGTGAAGTAATACTCTCTTATGTTTCAATTTTTTTTTTTTTTGCCCTTCTAAAAATATTAACATACTAAACAATTAAATTTTGATGTTGGCCGATTTTAGTTTTTATGGTAAAAAAATAATATTCTTGAGTTGTGCCATTAATTATTGATCCAAGTGATTTTCAATAATTAATTTGATTATAGTTGTTGCACTTCTTGTGGGAAGCTTCTAAGTGACTCAACAACTCCTCCAAGTTTGAGGACAAATAGAAGTAATGATAGAATAATGAAGATAAAGACCACTCTTGTGAAGAAATCAGAAACAAAATAATAATATGTAAGTACTCTATCTTTCAATTAATTTTATTTAATGGTGTTGATTATGAAATATATTGTATTCTAATGGTGTTGATTATGAAATTGTATTCTAATAGTGTTGATTATAAAATATGTTGAAAGTGAGTGTAATATTAATGACAAAGGAAATTGAAAACTTGATCACTGTTTAGTCTATAATATATTTTTTTATAGGGTTTCGTCTATAATCATATAATTTAGAGTATATAGTTATGTTGACTATGTTTTTTTTATTAAAAAAAAAAAATAGTAAATATTATGTTAGTAATTGTTAAACTTATGATGATGGTATAAATCAAACTATTTATTTCCTTATCACTTTAGTCCTTAATTCATCTAATTCGGTCACCAAATATATTTCCTTTGACTTTTAAATATGTAAAGTTGTGTTACTATAATTCTTAAATATATTAAAATTGCAAAAATATCATTAAGTGTATATCTTATTTATAATTTTGTTGATAAATTTTTTTTATTGAATAACAAAAAAAAACACATGTATAGACTAACAAAAGTCATATATTTTATTATATTTTTATAATTTTAATATATTTAAAAACTATATTAAAAATTGCTCACACGAATAAAAATCATTATTTATAGTTTATGACTTCCAAAGAAAGAATACATGTTAAGGCATGGAAAAACTTTGAAATTATGCACTTTCTTTGTGCTTTTGAATGTATATGTGACATAATATCTTTGTTCTTTCCTATTTGAGTTTGTTTTGTTCTATTCATCTCAATCTCAAGTAGTAATCCTTCATTTTGCTTTATTCAAGTAATCTTTTTTATTTGATCAATTATATATATAGTTTAATTGACATTGTATACTATCAATATTCTTTATAGGATATAACTTCTAATAGTGTTGATGTTGTGAAGAACTACGGAAGACACTTTTTGATAACTATTGGAGAATCACATTATTTGGAATAATAGTGGTTGTTATTGTTCCTAAGAAAACTAATATCATTTGCAATAAGCATTTTAACTTTAATATATTGTTCCTCTAACTGTGTTTGGTGTAATATTTCCTTAACTGTTCTTTTATGTTTTCATACAAGTTTGACTTCAAGTTTCACTCTTGTTTTTTTTTCTTGTTCAAAGTTTCATACAAGTTTGTCTTCAGTTTTTATGAACAATCATAGATTACTTTTTTTTTTCTTCCTCATAGTTTAGTGACGAAACTAAGACACACTAAGTATGGAGAAGAAATATCATAATGGAAATTTTAAAATACACTTTTTGCTTTTTGAATGTGGATGAAGAATGCATCTTTAAATTTAGAAGAAACTTAGATGTATCTCCTAAAGTGTTTTTCTTATGATTCTTAACATAAGATACTTGTTTTTGTGGTTATATCAAAATTTAAGAAAATTATGAATTTGATATAATTATGATCGGTGTAAATTAAGAACAATACAAAAAACATCTTAAAAAATACACATAAATTTTGTCTTTAGATTTATTCTTTTGACAAGTAAGCTTATCATGGATGCATGATGTAGTATTTAGATTTAACAATTGTAGTTATTGAGAGCTATATAGATATATTTATGGTCCATTTTACACCTCCAGTAAACACATTTTTCATAATATAAAGATTTTATAATGGAAATGAGTGGTCTTGTAGGTTCTATTGTTTAATGGGTTCTTTAGACTTTTTTGGAATTTTATAATGATTTACGTGCATGTATGATATCATAGTGAAATTATTGAATAAATAGATGTTTATAAATTAAAAAATAAAATTTCAATATGAAATAAACGTTATTAATAAGTGCTACGATTATGGAATTATTGAATTAAAGCAGAAACGTAAGAAAAATGTAAGTAAACTATAAGAAAGTTTAATGAATTAATCGCTTTGTTCATTCTTATATATCAATATTATTTTATTATTATTATTATTATTATTATTATTATTATTATTATTATTATTATTAGGGCCTCTACTATTTTTATTATAAATTAAACATGATCAAATAATTTGGATGTTACTAACTTGTGTTGGATATAATTTGGGGGTTCTCTTTTTTTGGGTAAAGGATTCTCTATCTCTCTGTTTTCTCAAGGCTTTGATATTAACCATTAACTAATTTTTCACATTTTTAAAAAAAATTCTAAAATTTTCTCCTTTTATATCAGAAGGGTCTAGATCTAACACATTATTTAAAATATTAGGATATATTAGGATTTATGGATTACTATGTAGTACCTTATAAGCTGATATTATGTACCTTTCTAAAATATTCAAATATAATACCTATCTATAATGCATTTTTTTAAATGTCAAATACATATTGAAGTATATACTTAGTCTTCCTCTTGTAAATCCTCTAAAATCCATCTCCCAAAAATATTATAAGATGGAGTTTTCATAGTGATACATATTCTAATGTGAAATATAACAAATTCGTAAAAGCATTCCTATATATTATTATGTGTGTCTTTAAATGTAAAACTCTTTTAGTAAATCAAGAGATGTGATAAAATTTACAATGATATTAAATTAATTGACAATTGTTTGCATTTTACAAGTTTACCCTTCAAATAAGAGAATTAGTGTATATTTAGATCACCATATTCATTATATAGAAAAAATAATAAACTAATTAGGAATATGTTAGTAGAGAAATAATTATATTAATATATTTGAAAATTTGAAAGAGCCTCATAAAAATGGGACAAAAAAAAGACACAAGAGAGTGTTATACTTAGCAATGAAGATAGTATTTTTATTTAAAATTTTGTCTAAGTTTTTTATCATACGAATTTGTTTTCTTAAAAGGTTGAGATTGATTGGTGGGAAGAAGTTGTCAAACAAATGATAAGATGAGTTGAAGTGGCAAAATGAAGGTAAAACAAAATGCCAAGAAATAGTAAAATAATAAAAAACTTCGAAAAGCTTGATCACAAATAGTTTTGGATTTTAAAGAAGGTGTTCCAAATATCTCAACTTTTCACATATTAATATGGATGATCTTATTGTCAAACAAAAAATATTGATGATCTTAAAAACATGAAAAGGTTAACAATTTGAAAGAAATACTGAGAAAAAAAATTGATGATATCTTTACTAATTCAATATTGTGACCAATTCTATTTTACTTCATATTTGTGATATTCCATTAATTGTTGCATTTTCTCATTCACTTGACATAATTTACACACATATAAATACTAAAAAATTTAGCGTTATTAACATAGATATAGAAACATTATTCACAATTTATTAGATTATAAAAAAAAAATCATACACATTGATTCCCTAAATAACATTAAATTGACATATTAAAAAAAATTGATACTGAATGTGTGATTTTGTTTCCAAATTTTCTTAAATAAGAATTAAGATTTAAAAAACGTGAATTTATAAATACAATCTCCTAATTATCATTGACTTTAAAAACTAAATTATAATAGCAATATCTTTATAATAGAAATAAATATTATCAATTAAACATTATAAGACATGATTTGTTTGTCGTCTTCCTTCAATTTTGGTCGAATTAAAATGTATTATTCCAAAGAAAAATGATTTATTTCTATTATTTTTAATAATTTCAAACAAAAATCCTTCATTATCAACTTACAATTAGGGATACAAATAGGCTAGATCACCCATTTTTAAAGCTTATTTATTTAAATAAGTCAGACTCAAGCTTATAAAAAAACCTATTAGGCCTGACAGGCCGACCTATATATATTTTATTATTTATTAATGTTATTTTTTATTATTATATTAATAATATTATTTATTATTTTAAGTTATATCAATTAGTCAACCACGTCATTCCATATTCGGTAGCCGTTCTAAATTTGATAGTCGTTCCATATTCGGTAGCCACTCAATTAAACAATCAGTATTTGTTCCATATTTGTTTGAGAGGTAATAATGGGTGCATTTTTTTCAGGAAAAAAAAATCTATTCTTTAAAATAAAAAATTATGCTTTAGGGTTTAAAGGATGCTTGTTTCAGATTTTTTTAAAATTACTTTATTAGAAAAATTATTTTTTGTTTAATATATATAGATATGTACATTAATATTGGTATGTAAATAGTATCATGTGATATGAGTAGAATATTTAAAAGTTTTAATATGAATAAGGTTTTTAAATAGGCTTCCAGGTCAAGCCAAGGTTAGACCAGACTTATGCCTAAAAAATTAATGGTAGGTTAGGCCTTTCAAAGTCTGACCTATTTTCACCATTTAAATTTTGGTTTATATATGTATATAGTCATATTACCCATTGTAAATAAAGTCTGTTATCGCTCAAAAATATAATAAATTATTATTTAAATAAATAAATTAACCATTTGTACCAACAACAATTGTCCATTTAAATATATTACACCAAAGACTACAAGTCTATTTTCTATAAAATACCACACAAGAAAAAAAATCTACTTTTTTTAAAATTATTCAGTTTTTATGTTAATTTCTCTTTTATATGTGAGCAAAGGTAATATATGACATCAAACATGTGTGCGTTAAAATTTTTATATATTATAAAATTTTATATCATTATATTAAAAATGGTGTTTTTGTAAAAATGTAAGGTTAAATTTTTATCATCAATGTTTACGACTGTTCCATATTTTACATGAACTTTATCCCTTAATTAAAATTAAAATATATTAATAAATACTTCATAATTTTTTTATGTCTTATTCATTGTAACTTTTTTTTTAATTATAACAATGCTAAAAATTTATAACATATTTTAATAATCCTTTTTTTTTATCCCAACTACACTAGTTGATAATATATACATCATGTCAGTCTATTAGTCGCACATGTATAGAATGTTAGAAATTTTAAATAACTTGTTAAAAAAACAAAATATACAAATTCATCACACACAAAAAAAAAAAAGAAAAAGAAACAAATATATGAAGAGATAAGGTATTTTTTGTTTAGATATCGGTTATATACGTGTACATATATAGCATTAGTTAGTCAAATAGAAAAACGTGGAGACGTTGACCCAAAAAAATTGAGGAGGTGCTAGTCAAACTCAAAAGTGGACATACCTAGTCAAACTCTTGATTTGGTTCCAATAAATTATAAACTTTTTATAAGGAGTTCAAACTCTAGTTTATTCCTTACTCAAAAGTTAAAATTTAAAAATCAACTATACAATAGTTAATATGGAGATGTGTGACCATTGTTGCAAGCTTGTTCAAATCACAATTCATATAACTCAAGGCATGTATTTCAGGTGAAGTAATATTTTCTTCTCTTTCAATTTTTTTCTACCCTTGTATAAATATTAACATAATAAAATATCAAAATTTCATGTTGGCCTATTTTTTTCTTATGATGAAAAACAATATTTTTTAGTTGTGCTGTTAATTATTGATCCAAGTGATTTTCAATAATTAATTGATTATAGTTGTTGCACCTCTTGTGGGAAGCTTCTAAGTGGATCAAGAACTCCTCCAATTTTGAGGACAAATAGTAGTGATGATAGAATAGTGAAAGGACATACCACTCTGATTATAAGAAAATCAGAAAAAATAATAATAATATGTGAGTACTTTATCTTTTAATTAATTTTATTTAATGGTGTTGATTATGAAATATATTGTATTCTATTGCAATTAGTTGAAAGGGTGTGTAATATATATTGATGAACAAGGAAATTGAAAGCTTGATCATTGTTTAGACTATGATAATTTTTTTGATAGAGCTTAGTCTATAATAAAATAATTTAGGGTATATAGTTTTCTTGACTTCTAAATTGGTTTTTTGAAAATATTAAATGTTATCTTAGTATTGTTGGTAAATATAAATCATTATTTCCTTATTACTTTATTTATTAAATCATTCAGCTCTTTCACAAAGTCAAACTTTATATTCTATTGATTTTGAAATATTTAAGAGAGTAATATTATAATTCATAAATATATTAAAATTGCAAAAATATCATTGAGTTTATCTTTTATTTATAATTTTGTAGATTAAATTAATTACTGAATGACAACAAAACAAACAAAGAATGATACATGTGTAGACCAAACTAACTAATAAAAAATACATATTTTATTATATTTTTGTAATTTTAATATATTTAAGGACTATAATAACAACTGCCCATACGAATAAAAATCATATTTTTTCCATAATTTATAAAGAATAAATAATTATTAAGGCAAGGGAAAACTTTGATATGATGCTCTTTCTTTGTGCTTTTGGATGTACATGTGAGATAATATACATTTTTCTTTTTTGTTTGATTATATTTTGTTCCATTCATCTTAAGTGTTAATCTTTTAATTTGTTTTATTTAAATAATCTTTTTAGTTTGATCAATCATATAATTTAATTGACATTGTGTCCTATCAATATTTTTTGTAGGATAACCTCTAATAGTGCTGATTTTGGGAGTATTCGTGAATATATATTTCTTGATAACTATAGGAGAAACACAAATTTTGTGGTCTCATGATTTAAATTTGTTTGACTTTATTTGGAATGACGATTGTTCTTGTTCCTAAAAAAACTAATAATATTTGCAATAATAAGTAGTTTCAACTACTCTTTATGTTTTCCTACAAGTATGTCTTCAATTTTCACTCTTTAAATTTCTTCAAATTTTCACTTAAGTCCGTCTTCAGTTTTTATAAACAATGATAAATAATTTTTTTTCTTTCAAATAATTTAATTACGAAACTTAGACTCATTAAGTATGGAGAAGAAATATTATAGATGTACTTTTAAGACACACTCTTGTTTTTTTATTTTAAGGAATGCAGATGAATAATTTGTTTTTATATTTAAGAAAAAACTTAAATACATTTCTTTAAGTATTTTTTGTATGGTTCTTAAATAAAACACATATTTTGATTATAACAAACTTTAAGAAAATTATAAATTTCACAAAATCATAGTTGGTTTAGTTAAGAGGTTGGTTGTACACAACGTAATCAAGGAAATGCACATAAACTATCATTAGATTTATTATTTTTACAAATAAGCTTATGATTGATGCATTATGCAATGTTTAAATTTAATAAGTGTAATTAAATAGGAGTTTTATACATATTTAGGACCTGTCCAAGTCCTTTTTACGCCTTCAAAACTTGACAAAAAAATGTGTCCAATAAACACATTTTTCATTTATAATGATTTTACGACGAAAGTGGTCTTGTGGACTTCATTATTTAATTAACTCTTTAGACTTCTAGGAATTGTATAATAATTTACATGCATAATTAATTAACTCTTAAAAAAAATGATTTATTTTCTGACTTTCAAGTATAACCATAACAATTTTCTTGCATATCTCAATGTTTTTTATCGTCATTTCTTTAATTTTATAAATAATAATTTTAAATTTGATATATATTTAATGATTTATAGTTGAAAAACAACTAGCAGATAATCCATATATAAAACTATTTGAACAATGTAAATCTTGTTGTAAGTTCACTTTGAGTGGAAAATACCTCATATAATTATTTTTATTCAAACAAGGGGCTAGGCCCAAATCTAATCATGTTTAAACACATTCTTAACACATTCTTAATATTTTATAAGCAATCTGAATCCTAGTTTATTTCTTACTCAAACGTTAAAACATAAAAATCAACGACACAATGGTTAAGATGGAGATGTGGAACCACTATGGTAAGCTTGTTCAAAGTTCAAACAACAATGCATACAAATGATGACATGTATTTCAAGTGAAGTAATATTCTTTTATGTTTCAATTTTTTAAAATTTGATGTTGATCGGATTTTTATTTATGATGAAAAACAATATTATTGTCTTATTGAGTTATGCTATTAAGTATTGATTCAAGTGATTTTTAATAATTTAATTATACTTATTGCAACAACTCTTCCAAATTTGAGGATAAATAGAAGCAATGATTGAATAATGAAGAGAAATATCACTCTTGTGAAAAAAATAAAAAACAAAATAATAATATGTAAGTAATTAATTTTCACTTAATTTTATTTAATTAATGGCGTTCATTATGAAATATATTGTTGAAAGTGTGTGTAATATTGATGACAAAGGAAATTGAAGGAAGGTTTGATCAATGTTTAGTCTATAATAATATATTTAGATTATATAGTTATTTTGACTTCTAAATATGTTTTCTTTTAAATGGTTTATGTTAGTATTGTTAATAATTGTTATAATTATGTTGAGAGTGACCAACTTTAGACATTTTATCATTAATTATAAACTTTAACTTATCCACTAAATCAAATTTTATATCCCTTGACTCCTAAATATGTGAGGTGGCATTACTGTAATTCATGAATATATTAAAATTGCAAAAATATCATTGAGTGTATTTTTTATAGATTAGTGAAAGGAAAAAAAAAACAATGAAGGTCATATATGTAAAATATATGTAAAATATACTGATTAATAAAAGACACATTTAATTTTATTATTGTAATTTTAATATATTTAAAGACTATAACGATGATTCATTCGAATAAAAATATTTACTCTATCGTTTATTAGTAGCAAAGAAAGAATATTTGTTAAGGTAGAAAGAATACTTGTTAGATAATATATTTTTTTCTTTCTTATTTGAATCTATATTGTTCTATTTATCTCAAGAATTAATTCTTCATTTTGTTTTATTCAAACAATCATTTTTACTTGATCAATTAATTTTATAGTTTAATTGACATTGTGTTGTGTCAACACTTTTTGTAAGATATAAATTCTATGAGTGTTGATGTTGTGTGGTATTTGTGAAAATATATTTCTTGATAACTATTTGAGAAATACAATTTTTATGGTCTTAATATGGTGATTGGTCTTGTTCACAAGAGAACTAATACTATTTGCAATAAGTAATTTCAATTGGTTATGTTCTTCCTCTAACCTTTGTTTGGTATAAATATTAACTATTTTGTATGTTTTCTTACAAGTTTGTCTTCAATTTTTATAAACAATGATGGATCACCACTTTTGTTTTTTTATTTCTTTAAATAGTCTGAAGACAAAACTAATACATATTAAATATATAGAGAAGAGATATATGATTGTGTTTTTAGTACACATTCTTGCTCTTTTATTATAAAGAATGTGGATGAATAATTTATATATATATTTATTTAAGTCCAGATGAAGTGCTTTTTAAGCCTCGGAAACTTGATTAAAAAATGCTTCTAATACACATATTTTTCATATTATAATTGTTTTACAATGGAGATGAGTGGCCTTGTGAGCTCCAATGTTTTATGAGATTTTATAATTGGAGTTTTTATGACTTCACGGTTGTCGAATGTCTCCTACTATTATTGATATTATTAATTTATTAACAAATAATTTAAAAAAAAATTAAATGATAAGTAAAATTATTTTTATATTTTAAATATTTTATTATGAGGTATAAACCAAAAATTACTCATTTTATATTAGTATTTAAAATTTTAACAAATAATTACTCATATTTTATCAATTTTAAATGATAAAATTACAGTAATTTGACAATCTCACCATAAAATCCTACACTTTACTTTTATATTAATGAATTTGACTTAATTTATTAAAATATTATAATTTGAAAGTGTTTTCAAATTGAATAATCCAAATTCAAATTTATATTTTACATAGTAAAAAGACTATATACGATTGAGATATATTTCTGATGGTTCAATTATTGGTATAAATTATAAGATGGTTTTAATTCTTTTTAGTATAAAATCTAACCATATTTATCTTAAAATATAGATAAAGTTGAAATCGCTTCTTTTTTAATTTTAATTGAAAAAAAAAAAAGAAAAAAGAATCAAAGGCAGCCCTAACTCACACGAACCATATCATACATCACAGAGCTCCGCCGCACCGGCTAACTGATTCGCCGTTCCCGAAAGCGAAATGGACGAGAACGAATTAAGAAACGAAGTAGTAGTGAAAGAGAAGAAGAAGAAAGGGAAACACGATAAACCAAAGCCATGGGACGATGATCCGAACATAGACCACTGGAAAGTCGAGAAATTCGATCCATCATGGAACGAAGGTGGAATGCTTGAAGTAAGTTCATTCTCAACTCTCTTTCCTCAGTATCGCGAAAAGTATCTTCAAGAAGCTTGGCCTCTCGTTAAATCTTCGCTCAAAGATTTCGGTATCTCTGCTGAACTCAATTTGGTATGTACTATTTTTATTTTTATTTTTATTTTTCGAACCCTAATTTTTTGATTTCACTTCAATTATAATAATGCTTATTTTGTTTGTTTCTTAGGTTGAAGGTTCGATGACAGTTTCAACAACTAGAAAGACGAAGGATCCTTATATTATTGTTAAAGCTAGGGATCTTATCAGGCTTCTTTCTAGGAGTGTTCCTGCTCCTCAGGTTAGTCTTATTACTGTTTCAAGGATAGTCTATTA
Source organism: Cicer arietinum (assembly GCF_000331145.2). NCBI lineage: Eukaryota > Viridiplantae > Streptophyta > Magnoliopsida > Fabales > Fabaceae > Cicer > Cicer arietinum. Next base: position 48,743,285 of record NC_021161.2, read on the forward strand.
TGTTATATGGTTAAATGCTTAAATATCTGTTTAGTCTATACTAATGTTGTTAAGTAGTAGCTGTAATAGTGCTGTAGTGTAGTAGAATTCGATCAAATTTTATTGTTATGCGGTATTGTTATTTAGTAGAAAAGTTAGTCAACTAGTTGTATGTATACTTAGCACTGTTGTGAAACCAAATTAGAACAAATCGTTATTTTTTGTGATCTGCGATTGACAACATTGGTCTTGATAAAGTATCATCTTATGCAGCTTAGTCCTTCAAATATCATCTTGGTAGTTATAGTAGTGCTATACTAGGACTGTTGTGTAGCAAAATTTAAACAAACCACTATTTTCCGGTATATGCGATTGACAATGTTGGTCTACTAAATATATCATCTTATCCAAGCTTAGTCCTTCAAATATTTTATTTGAGGTTTAGTCTCTAATTTGCCTTCTTTGGGACTAAACGTAGATGAACTTTTTAACTAGATTGCCAAACTAGGGTTGAACAGTGATAAATTTTTTTGTAAGGATTAAACTTGATAAGAGATTATTTTATAGGTTAAAAACATTTTTAACTTTTTATTATAAATCATGTCCAATCATTTATGTGGGTGACTTAAATTTTAGTTTTGTTTCTTATTTATGATATTTATAATAGTTGGTTGATTTAGCTGTTTGTATGTTGATTGTGTTTCTCAGGCAATAAAAATACTTGACGATGAAATGCAATGCGACATCATTAAAATTAGTGGGATGGTTCGCAATAAGGTAACTCCAATGAGCTACCTTAATGATTTTATTTGACTTTATTTTCTTGACTAGTGGGGTGGTTATGCAAATGTGTTTTTGTTTTTTTGCTAATCTGCTTATTCTTCGTGCTGGTTCTTACTTCTGTGTCATTCTATTCTCCTCCATGGATTTTTTGTGTAGTATCAATTTTAGAATATCAAACCTCTATCAGAATCTTATTTGGTTTGATTCTTAGTTCTTTGTGCTGGGCATGTTTGTTGTTCAGACACCATACTGGATAACAGTTGGAAAATAGTTCGGTAAAATCAGACTGAACATGCATGTTTAAGGTCAAAGTTATAAACAGGTCATGTTTATGTGTCTTTGTATGAACCACCAGATGCTTACCCCCAGATCACCATAGAAGTTGTGATTTGCTGCAATGGCAATTGCAATGAAGGAAATCATGTAGTAGCCGCCAGCTGCAACACAACAATGCTACAGTGCCACTGTTCCATACAATTTAGTACCATGAAGACAATGTTAGGATTTACACATGCCTGTAACCAGACTTGTGGACCAATAATTAATCAACCTAATTGACCTATTCTTCTGAGGCACCAAATTAATAAGAGTAAAATTTATAGTTGTAGTGAAATTCACTAAACAATACGATGACATGTTTCTTGATGAAGTACTGGAATCCCTAAAAAAATTGTAACAAAAAGAACCATCAAACCCTACATGTTTTTCCTTCCATGCTGCAATCAGCTCTTTGGACTTCTTATTCTCCATATATGCTCATATAGATTTGGTATATAGCCTGATAGTTTTCAAAAATAAACATTTCAAAGAAATTAGTCTCATGGTTTGAAGCTTCCATTGATATTTGACTGCAGGAGCGATTCGTAAAAAGAAGACAGCATCTTGTGGGTCCCAATTCTTCTACCTTGAAGGTATGTTTGGTGTAGATTTGTTTTTTTAGCACTGGGGATTGACTTGGTTGTCTTTTTTTATTATTACTTGGTACTGCATATGTCTGTTAACGTACGCAGTTAAGCTTTGTAACTCACTTTTCTGCAACTATAATGGTGCAGGCTCTTGAAATACTCTCAGGCTGCTACATTCTCGTTCAGGTAATTTTGATCGTTTCTTCAGACTCGCAGGACATTTACTTGCCCTAAGATTTGGCTTGAGTTCACATTGAGCTGACTCCTTTCTAATTTTGCTTGTAATTTCACAGGGAAACACAGTTTCTGTGATGGGTTCATTCAAAGGTTTGAAGCAAGTCAGACGGATTGTTGAGGAATGCATGTTGAATAAAATGCACCCTGTTTACAACATCAAGGTTTATAACTTTGTATTTTCTCCAGCTTATTTTATAGTATAGATTTCAGGCGTAGAAAATTTCTTATATCTTTTCACATTGTCAGGTTCTTATGATGAAGAAGGAACTTGAGAAAGATCCAGCACTCGCCGAAGAGAACTGGGATAGGTTTCTTCCAAAGTTCAACAAGTATGACTTTAATTATCTGATCATTTGTATATACAGAGTTTGCACCCTATGCTTCAGTTTCGTTGACGCTTCATTTCTTTTTTCAGGAAAAATGTTAAGAAAAAGAAGGCTAACTCTAAACAGAAGAAGCCTTATACACCTTTCCCTCCTCCTCAACAGCCCAGTAAGGTGAGGCAACCAATATCTCCTTCCAAGTTGGATTTCTTCCATTATTTTATGTAGAAGAGTCCCCTATTCTCATGCAGCCAGTCCTCCTCAACCAAAATGAATTGATAATAAAAGAGGGAGGTTGGATGGTCAGGATGATGACAAAGCTTCACTTATTTATTTATTAAAGTTTACTTGATTATATTTTTCCATGGTTCTCAACTACTCGATTGCCTTGTCTTCTCTTTAGTAGGAAACTAGACTGCACATCATGTTTATTTTATTATTGTTATTTCAATTTTTTTTTGTTGTGATGTTACTCTTCTCTTGCCATATTTGTTATACATATACTTTTCCTGGCTCTTTAAATAAGAATAAGAAGACCAATCTCAACCGTTTTCAACCCACAATCTTATATGCCTTTTATTTGGGGTGGGATGGGATGGGTTGTCATTTATATCAGCTTTCACTTGTGTTGTTTAGATCCAAGTTTTTTGACAGGCTATGCTCTTCTATCAGCTATTTTCTTCGTATATTTGTGAAATAAATTCTAAGATGTCCTTGCTAATTTATGTGATATTTCAGGTCGATATACAATTAGAAACTGGAGAATACTTTATGACTGAGAAAAAGAAATCGGCAAAGAAATGGCAAGAGAGGCAGGAAAAGCAGGCAGAAAAAACTGCTGAAAACAAAAGAAAACGAGAAGAGGCCTTTATCCCACCCAAGGTCTTCTGCTCTTTTCTCTACTTTTTTACAAAAAATAATGTCATGCATGTTACTTTATAATATTCATGTCATGTATATTGCTCTATAATTTCCTTGATGGTATTTCATCAAACTTCTATTTGCATTCGTTAGGAACATGCAAAGCCGGTGGATAACTCTGACGATGCTACTAATAATGTATCTGAAATGGCAATGTCCTTAAAGGTGCGAACTGCAAAGTTCTATCAGAATTTTATTTTGCATGACAATTTTTCTTATTACAAGTTTTTTATGCTTCAATGGACAATTATCTCACTCTTGAATCTAAAATGGTTGCTCCACAGAAAAAAGCCAAGAAGTTTGGGAAGCGCAAATCGGAAGAAAATATAAATGCTGAGACATATATTATGGGGTCATCTGAACAACCATCAAAAAAGAAATCTAAGCAGCATAGGTCTTAACATAATCTTCATTCTATAGATGGAAGGTGTGCATGTGACGTGAATTCCATCCAGAAATTTTGATCCAATGACTGTAATGTAGCATGTATACTTCTGGTTTTCAAACGACTTATCCCTTTCAAAACTGTTGCCAGATACCTATAATAGATCCAATGGATTCTTGAGTTATGGACGAGCTATATTTAATTCATTTGCTAAATTTGGAGCAGTATCAATTGGGTTAGATAAGAAGAAATGAACATTTTAATCTAGGTTGTTACATTTTTAGTTTACTTATGTTTTCAGTGAAACTAAGATGAATATATAATGAAAATCACTGATAAAAAAGTGGGACTTTAGTCTAGTTGCTAAACTCCAATGGTTTAATCTAGTGGTAAAAATAAAGATATTTGATCCACTAGTTGTGGCATTCGGTCTGATAAGCTAGTTGTGGCATTCGGTCTGATTAGTTTCATTTGAGAGAAATAAATAAAATCTTTTTATAAGTTTTCATTAAACTCTAAAGGTGTGTTTGGGGGAGTTCATTAAGCACTACAAAAGAATTGGCAATTTAGTTTTCCTCTTTATAATTTTACTAACCGTGCATTTTTTTTTTCCCATTACATTTCGCCTTTGCATTCTCATTTCCTTTCTGTGCATATCCTTCTTTTCCTTAAATATGTGAAATTCTCATTCCCTTTCTGCATATCCTTCTTTTCTATTCCTTCTTTTCCCCAAAATATGTGAAATTGCTAATTCATTAGTGAATGGAAGAGAACAATCTACACCTAAAAAATTGAAATGGACATTTTAGGTTTGGATTGTGTTGTTATTATTTCTCATTATAGCAGGTTGCTTTTTATCACAAAATGATAACTAGGATTAGAATGAAATGATACTTTTTAAATAGTCCATAACTTTTCAATCTATGATTGTAATGCGAAATTATAGCTCCATAACCTTTCAATAGAATGATTGTAATACATTTTTATAACTGCAAAATTCTAAACAAAACAATAGCTATAATGATTTTACTTTGATAATCAGGATAAACTAGAATGTGATTAGTAATTTGTCCCTCATGATGCGAAATTAAACCCTAATGATTTTTTATGTAAAAGAATAGAATTTTTTGTGAAACAAACGCACTCATTGTTACCTTTTGAAAAAATGCTCTCAAACAAACTCAGCTAATTACCTCTCAAACATATATATATTAAATAAAAAATAATTTTTCTAAACAAAATGATTTTTTAAAAATCAGAAACAAACGTCCTTTAAACCTTAAAAAATGATTTTTGGTTTAAATTATAATTTTTTTATTGAAACGCATCTATTATTATTTGTCAAACAAATATTCTCAAACAAACTCAGATTATTACCTTTAAACAAATTCTCTCAAACAAATTCATATTCAATAATAATAATAAACAATTAGGGTTTTCAAGCTTTATATACTAATAATATATATAAAGATAACAAATAAATAGTATTGATTTTTATAAAAATATAAAGGTAAGAAATAAATAATATGTTGCTTATGCGCAATAGGGAAATGGAAATTAAAAAGAAAAAAATAAAGAATGGAGTAAATAATAAAATATATATAGGCCGGCCTGTTAGGCCTAGGCTTTTTTATAAGGTCCGACCTATTTAAATAAATAGGCTTTAAAGACCGAGCCAATTCTCGTCCCTAGTGGTGATTTAGTTTACGTGAAGAATGTAGTTAAATTTAGAAACTAGTCTTCAAATAATTTAAAAGTTGAAGTAAAAACTTTGACTAAAATTAGATATAAGAATGTTGTTTGGATTGCATACACTCAAAACTACATGTATCTATATAGTTGTGATATTTATGATCGTTTCATTAAAAATCGAACAATACACATTTTAAAATTGTTTTAATTCTTTTTAATAATAATTTTATTTTTTTCATTTAATCTAAACACGTCCTTAAACTAGAACTTGTTTGATCTTAATCAAACGATCATAAATGTATCGACATCTAAGAAAACATGAAATACAATGTTTGAATTGCTTCTTTTAAAAAAAAAAAATTAAAGAAACGTAAAAATTGAAAGAAAAGTGCACATTAATCATATTATGCCACGTCGTAAAATTTTCATATAGCTTTGACTTTTTATCGTCAAGTTTTTTGTCATCAAATTTAATATGGGTCGATTATTTAACAGTCATAATTTTTTTTTATTGTATATTCTATAAATTTTAGACTTTTCAAAGTACTATAAAAAAATACACTTTTGAGATCATAAATCAAATTTGTCAATATTCTCTTTAATATTCAAAATATAACATATACAATAAAATTGATGAAAATATCTAAAGAGAATGAGTTTCTTTTCAAGGATTCATATATTTTGTTTCTTAACAGCGGTTTTAAAATTTCTAACAAGTGCAACTAATAAATTGAGATGAATCCATGAAGTAAAATAAAAAGAAACAAAATATATGTAGACTGAGTTTTTTTTTTCTCTTTGAATTTATATATTTTGTTTTTAAACAACCGTTTTAAAATTCCAATATTCTATAAAAGTACAACTAATAGACTTAAATGAATCATGATGTAAGATAAAAAGAAACAAAATATACTAAGAGATTGAGTTTTCTTTTGTTTGCTTTGGTACCAGTCAATAAAAATAAAAAAACGTAGAGAAGTTGAAAATAAAATAAAATCTTGAAGATACGATTTATTTATTTACCAAAAATAAAAAGTGGACATGCCTAATTAAATCCTGCTTTGGCTCCAAGAAATTATGACCTTCTTATAAATAGTTCTAATCCTAATTTATTTTTTGCTCAAACATTAAAACTTAAAAACTAATACAATGGTGAACATGGAGATGTGTGGCCATTGTGGCAGACTTGTTCAAACCACAGTTCATACAAACAATGGCATGTTTTTCAGGTGAAGTAATATTTTCCAATGTTTCAATTTTTTTCTACCTTGTAGAAATATTAACATCGTAAACAATCAAAATTTGATGTTGGTCGATTTTACTTTTTTTAAGATGAAAAACAATATTCTTGAGTTGTGTCATTCATTATTGATCTAAGTGATTTTCAATAATTTAATTATAGTTGTTGCACCTCTTGTGGAAAGCTTCTAAGTGATTCAACAATGCCTCCAAATGCGAAGATAAAAAAAAGTGATGAGAAAACAACATCGAAGACAAAGACCACTCCAGCCAAAAAAAAATAGAAAGAAAACAATAATATGTAAGTACTCTATTTTCAATTAATTTTATTTAATAGTATTAATTATGAAATATATTGTATTCTATTGCAATTAGTTGAAAGTGTGTGTAAAAGAAATTGAATGTTTGATCATTGTTTAGGCTATAATAATATAATTTATTGTATATTGTCATCTTGAATTCTAAATATGTGAGGCAGAGTTCCTTGAGTTCATGAATATATTAATATTGAAAAACTATTCGAGTATATCTTTTGTTTGTAATTTAATAAATTGAACCGATTATTTAATGACAAAAAAAAAACAATGAATGCATATATTTAGACTAACCAAACTAACATAAGGCACACATTCAATTATATTTTTGTAATTTTGTTATATTTTAGGGTGCATCCTATGTTGTGAATGTGTTCTTTGATTTGAGAGTTGTTTTTTTTCTTTCTTTTTTGGATCTTGTTTTGTGTTGGTAGGGTGTTGGTTCAATTTTGATCTTGAACACTTGTATTTGGAAATTGTATCTAAATCTCTTATCTTTGACATACCTTGTACCCTGGATAGTTTTCATTAATATAATTGTTTATTTAAAAAAATCTTAGGACTATAATATCAATGTCTCACACGAATATAAAAATAATTGTTGACTATAATTTATGAGTGCCAGAGAATGAATACATGATATGACAAAGGAAAACTTTGATATGGTGCACTTTTTGAATCTATATGTGAGATCTTTTTTTTCCTTCCTATTTGAGTCTATTTTTTCTATTCATCTCAAGTATTAATCTTTTGTTTTATTTTATTCAAGCTATCTTTTTCATTTGATCAATTATATATTATAGTTGACAATGTGTTGTTTCAATACATTTTGTAGGATATAACTTCTAAGAATGCTGGTGTTGTGGAGTACCTGCGAAGATACACTTAACAATTTTTGTGGCCTTAGTAATTTGTTTAAATTTGTTTCACATTATTTTGAGTGATGATTATTCTTGTTCTTAAGAAAACTAATAATATTTACAATAAATAGTTTCAACTTTTGTTTGATATAATATTTCTTTTACTATTCTTTTATATTTTCATATGAGTTTGTCTTCAATTTTTATTCTTTTTTCTTCAAAATTTCATACAAGTTTGTCTTCAATTTTTATATAATGAAGGATTACCACTCATTTCTTTCTTCAAATAGTCTAATGACAAAACTAATATACATTAAATATGAAGACGAGATACCATAGTTGCATTTGTGAGACGCACTCTTGTTTTTTTTATTATAAGGAATGTAGATCAAGAATTTACCTTTTGATTTATTATTTTCACGAACAAATTTATCATTGATGTGTTATACAAAATTTAAATTTGACAAGGATAATTAACTTAGAGTTTTATATATATATTTGGGGCCAGTCCAAGTTCTTTTTATGCCTCCCAAACTTCACAAAGAAATCTTCCAATAAATACATTTTTCCTATTATGGACTTGAGTGGTCTTATGGGCTCCATAGTTTTATGGAGTTTTTAGGTCCTTGAGAATTTCATAATGGTCTACTTAAATATTTGATTTTGAAGTAAAATTGACAAAATGAGGATAGCTCATTGTTATTTTGACTGTTTTATCGTAAAATTAAACATGCACTATAATTTGTTGTGAACATGTGAAGTTATTTTGTGGGCACTTTTAGGGAATACATCTTTAAAAAAAAATTATTATCATTTAAAAATATAATTTATTTAATGCTTTTGAATATAAGGCAAAATGTATCTCGATGTTTTTTTATATAATTTAATAATTAGTCTTCTATGTAAGCTAAGTTTGGTTTTTGCTTTGATCCTTTAAATTTTTATTTTCTCAATTTAGTCTTTTAAGTTATATTATATTTACATCGTTAGTCCTTTCTTTATCTTTAAACCACAAACAGTACAATTGAAAGCATCTTATCATTATAAACTCTATCAAATATTGCAACAATAAGTAACTTATATTAATCCTTTAGAAAACAATCACCAAACTTTATAAACGATCTATAATTCTTAATTTTTCTAAAATCTTTTAGACACACACATGGCTTATAAAAACTTGGTAATGAAGGTATATCTACTTAATATATAACATTAATTTTATTCAATTGTAAAGTAGTTTAGACAGTCAACTCATTATAGTCTTTGCATTAGATCTAAATAGTAATTTAAGAAAATTATCAACTTTAGTGGACTACATACATAATTTAATATAACTTAAAGACTAATGGTGAAAAAAAAATACAACTTAAATGACTAAATCGAAAAAACAAAAAATTAAAATATCTATGCAGAAAATAAACTAAATTTAAAAGACCTAAACATTACAACAAGAAAAAAACATAAATAACCAAACATAAATAACAATATTTTATCTTGCATCCAAATATCTTTTTACTGTGGTTTTTTTGAACTATTAATAGTATATTTAAGTTTGACAATTTTTAGTGGCAAAAATAATCGGACTCTAAGCAAATAATCCAGAAAATCATTTTCGCCAATTATAAATTTTCTTCTAAGTTCACTTTGAGTGATAAGGACCAAATACAAATTTTTTATTCAAAGAAGGGGTAAGGCCCAAAGAAAAAAATTAAACAATTATTGTACGAGGAAAACTAATTTCCAAAAGTGTCATGCAAAATAACTAGATCGTAGGTAGGTCAAAGAAGGAGAATCAATAAGATTAGGAGTGTCTTAAATATTTTAGAATTTTATTTTGATTTTAAAAATTGAATTCTTAATAAATAAATAAAAAGATAAAATAAATTTTAGTTCCTCTAAAAAAATTATCAACTTCTTAGTTTTTTTTTTTTCCCTTTAATTTATTCATTTTTAGTCCCTATAAAATCAAATTTTTGTAAAGACTAAACATGAAATATCATAATTTTATAGATATTACAAATATATTTAATCAAACAAAACTCACTCTTATTTTGCTATATTATAAAAAATAAAATAAAAATTAGTCTCTCGTTAATTGGGACTATGTGCTATTGTGTTGCATGCACAATCCAATAGTTGATCTTGAATAACATGGAGACACAAGATTTGAGAATGAGCAAAATTTGTCTACCAATTTATAAAAAATAAAATAAAATTGTTTGTATATATATATGTAGTACCTCAATTTTGTCCCAATAATTAAAAATTATTTTCATAATAATAAAAACAAAAAAAACATAATCAGTATTCGTCCTTTATTTTTAATTTTAATCTTTGAATTTTAATTTTTTATTTTATCCCAATTATATCTTCACCATTCCTACACTCAATCACAAAATCATTGTTAATGTCCCAATTATATCTTCACCATTCCTACACTCAATCACATAACTTGCATAACTTTCTTTTATTTTATGGACATCTTGCTGCAAAACAATGATAACCCATAACTTTCTTTTATTTTATGGACATGTTGCTGTCAAATAAATAAAACTCAGAACTTTGTTTTATTTTATGAATACAACATGTCACTATTTTAGTCTATAAGAAGAAGATAAAAATTCATTTGAAGGGAGGGGGTGAGTCGAAAATAGAAGATTTATTTTCTTTGCTTCTGAAATAAATCAAGAAAAAAGAGAGAAAATGTTGTAAAAAACCAAAACAGAGAAGATAAAGAAACGTTTTGGAAAAAGTCCACCACAATCCTTCTTCAAACCAACTCATAACCATAACCAAAACTCAAACTCATTTTAACAACACAACCCACAAAAATCTATTAAAAGATAAGATAGATAAGAGGATCGTTACTACCTTTCAGTTCAGTCGCGCCGCCGTAGCCTCCATCTTCACTGTGGCCGATATTTAGAAAGGCAAGTATTTTTTTTTACTCTCTTTAAGTTTGTTGTGCTTTATGTTATTTGGAAGATATAAACATCACTATGTTAATAACTAAGATTTGGAAGAAGAGCTTGATTTGTTGGAAACTTTGTTTTATTTGACATTGGGTGTTTTGTTTGAAATCTTAGTTTTATTGTTTCTCTGGTTTGGCTTATAAGGCTATGATGATTTCTTTGGTTTTTATTTATTATTATTTTGTGAAGATATTTCCCCATATTATCACTACTGGCCTCAGCATTTGTTATCCTACTGCTAACTCTATTATTAGTGTGTTGGTATTCGCATAAGAAATGACACTAGCAACCTGCCATCCATACTTTCTTTTTCTCTAATATCACGTGAGGCAATATCAAGTAACATGTGTGTATGTAATGCTGTAAATTACTATTTTATTTCATTTAACTTAAATAATAATAATTATTTAATTTAATAATGATGGTCATTTAACATAATTTAATTTGATTTAATATAAATAATGACTAATTAGTAATAAACATAATTCATTTCACTTATAAATGATATTAATATGCTATTTAATATTAAATGAGTTATGCTTTCATCATTTGATTCACTAAAAAGTATTTGAAAGAGTTCACAATTTGTATATAGTTTTTATTTTATTAATCTGGTATTTTTATTTTTTATTTATTTAATAAATAACAATACAAGTCTATATTTTTTTTACCGTTTATTTTATTTTTAGGTGTGTTTATTATTGAGCTTATTTCGTAGAATTATTTAAATTTATTTAATTTTTAACATCAATTATTATTATTATTATTATTTTAAAAGGGTAAAGATAAAACTATAATCGAATATTGTAAGGTTAATTAGATGTGACATCTTTTTAATCTTTGAGTTATTAGAACACAAATTGTGACAATTTGATGGTTCTAAATCTCATAATCACAAATGATTTAATAAACTAAAAATTCATAAACAAATAAATCATAAAAATTATTTAAAGTTAATTAAAATCTTTTAATCTCGGAGTTACATAATACAAATTATATATTTTGATAACTCTAAAACTTATCCTTTTAAAAAAAAATTTATTTAATTATTATTATTATTACTATTATTACTATTATTTTTGAAGTTGTTAAGATACAAATTAAACTATTTGTTTGTTTTGAAATTCAATTTAAAAATAAAAAATAAAATATTCTTAAGAGGATTAAATTAGATGTGACATCTTTTTACTCCTTGGATTTTGAGACACGAGTTGTACAATTCGATCGTCTTAAAATTCATATTTTAAGATAATTATTCAAATCAAACAAGTTTTTTTATGTTCGTCAAAATTATTTTTTTTAAGTAACAAAATACAATTTATTTAAAAGCAATCAACGCATTCACATTTTTTTACCAAGAACTACGTAGCTTTGATTTCTCCATCGCACCGGGAGATACGTAGGAGCAAGATCACACTCTTGTCAAGCACACTAATAAAAACTTTCTTTTTTTCCATTCTTTTTTAACACACTTTTATCTCAAAAAATCACATTTATAAAAAACAATTTATATTCATATTTAATAATAAAGAAAAATAAATATATTTAAGTTGATATAATTTTGCACAATTAATTAAAGGTAACCGTATTTTAACGGATGTCGTAGGGTGCTAATACCTTCCCTACGCATAATCGACTCCCGAACTCAAAATCTGGTTTCAAAGACCATTTTTACATTTTTAAGGGTTTCCCAATATTTTCCCTATTTTAAAATAAATTTTGGTGGCGACTCCATTGAATTCGATGAAAAACTCGAAATTTTAGGCTGCGACAGCTGGCGACTCCACTGGGGAAATTTCGAGAGTCAAGCCTAAAATTTAATTGTGCATAATTTTCTAACTTTTTTTCTATATTTGCTTGTTTTTCATTTTCATTTTCTTTGTGTTTTTTATTTTTTTAATAAGTATTAGTTAACATTATAATTTTCTTTTAGGCTAGTAGTTTTTTTATTCTTTTTTTTTTTTATTTTATGTTATTTATTTATCTATTTATTTTATATATGTATATATGTTTTGTTAGTATTATGGATTTATTGAATTATGTTTATTCAACACCTACACTTTTTTAAGACACACACTTATGAGTGGAACCTTATACCCGAGTTTGAACAAAACTTAAG
>NC_021161.2:48765741-48790628 GCF_000331145.2 Cicer arietinum
TGATAATAAATATGGGAATTTGAAATATATGAAATAAAAAAAATATCTTAAATATTTTGACGCTTGAAAATATATACACGGGAACGCAAGATATTGGATGTATAAAAAATGAAGGGTAAGCATTTTAAATAATGCACATTTGATTGACCTCAAGAAAAAGTGATTACACAAGATATACTAGAGTCATCATGTAAAGAACGATTGTTATCGTCGTTGATTCATTGAATCTTATAAGTGTATAAAGTCGCATAAGGATCGGGGAAACTAAAAAATAATAAAATAAATAAAAAGCAATTTATCTTTATTGCATGCGTCTTACATTTTTTTCCAAATAGTCACACATCATTCATGCATCTTCACTCATATTTTACATATACTCAACAACTCCTTATATCATGCATAATGAGTTATCATGCATATCTTATGTGTATATTTTATTTATATTCAACAACTTTTGTATCACATTATTCATTTTACGTTTGCATTACCACATACATGCCTCCTTTTAAAAATAAAAATAAAACAAATTTATCTCATTTTATTTAGATTCTAAATTTTAAACTCGTGTTTTGGTTTTAGTCATCATTTTATTTATATAAATCGATCAACGCATCGGTAACCAATCCGAAGACGATCATTTTATCAATCGATCAACGCATCGGTAACCAATCCGAAGACGATCATTTTATCAATCGATCAACGCATCGGTAACCAATCCGAAGACGATCATTTTATCAATCGATCAACGCATCGGTAACCAATCCGAAGACGATCATTTTATCAATCGATCAACGCATCGGTAACCAATCCGAAGACGATCGTCACTTTATTTTATGTCGATCTACGAATTGGATAATCAATCCGAAAACGATCATCACTTTATTCATCACTCTATTTTATGTCGATCTACGCATCGGCTAATCAATCCGAAGACGATCATCACTTTATTCATATCGATTAACGCATCGGTAAACACTCCGAAGACGATCATTTTTATTTTTTATTTACTTTTGCCAATCACCAACTTCTTTTGCATGCTTTCTTTTTTTTTAATCATTAATTTTGTTTTACAATTCAAATTATTTTTTATTTTCTCCTACGTTCGAAATTAATTTGTACAAAATTTAGGTCTTTATACTTAATTATTTTTTAACACTAAAATATAATTAAATAGGGGCAAGCTGTAGTACCTCAATTTTGTCCCAATAATTAAAAATTATTTTCATAATAATAAAAACAAAAAAACATAATCAGTATTCGTCCTTTATTTTTAATTTTAATCTTTGAATTTTAATTTTTTATTTTATCCCAATTATATCTTCACCATTCCTACACTCAATCACAAAATCATTGTTAATGTCCCAATTATATCTTCACCATTCCTACACTCAATCACAAAATCATTGTTAATGTCCCAATTATATCTTCACCATTCCTACACTCAATCACAAAATCATTGTTAATGTCCCAATTATATCTTCACCATTCCTACACTCAATCACAAAATCATTGTTAATGTCCCAATTATATCTTCACCATTCCTACACTCAATCACATAACTTGCATAACTTTCTTTTATTTTATGGACATCTTGCTGCAAATCACATAACTTGCATAACTTTCTTTTATTTTATGGACATCTTGCTGCAAAACAATGATAACCCATAACTTTCTTTTATTTTATGGACATGTTGCTGTCAAATAAATAAAACTCAGAACTTTGTTTTATTTTATGAATACAACATGTCACTATTTTAGTCTATAAGAAGAAGATAAAAATTCATGTGAAGGGAGGGGGTGAGATTTCGAAAATAGAAGATTTATTTTCTTTGCTTCTGAAATAAATCAAAAAAAAAAAAGAGAGAAAATGTTGTAAAAAACCAAAACAGAGAAGATAAAGAAACGTTTTGGAAAAAGTCCACCACAATCCTTCTTAAAAACAACTCATAACCAAACCCAAAACCATAACCAAAACTCAAACTCATTTTAACAACACAACCCACAAAAATCTATTAAAAGATAAGATAGATAAGAGGATCGTTACTACTTTCAGTTCAGTCGCGCCGCCGTAGCCTCCATCTTCACTGTGGCCGATATTTAGAAAGGCAAGTATTTTTTTTTTTACTCTCTTTAAGTTTGTTGTGCTTTATGTTATTTGGAAGATATAAACATCACTATGTTAATAACTAAGATTTGGAAGAAGAGCTTGATTTGTTGGAAACTTTGTTTTATTTGACATTGGGTGTTTTGTTTGAAATCTTAGTTTTATTGTTTCTCTGGTTTGGCTTATAAGGCTATGATGATTTCTTTGGTTTTTATTTATTATTATTTTGTGAAGATATTTCCCCATATTATCACTACTGGCCTCAGCATTTGTTATCCTACTGCTAACTCTATTATTAGTGTGTTGGTATTCGCATAAGAAATGACACTAGCAACCTGCCATCCATACTTTCTTTTTCTCTAATATCACGTGAGGCAATATCAAGTAACATGTGTGTATGTAATGCTGTAAATTACTATTTTATTTCATTTAACTTAAATAATAATAATTATTTAATTTAATAATGATGGTCATTTAACATAATTTAATTTGATTTAATATAAATAATGACTAATTAGTAATAAACATAATTCATTTCACTTATAAATGATATTAATATGCTATTTAATATTAAATGAGTTATGCTTTCATCATTTGATTCACTAAAAAGTATTTGAAAGAGTTCACAATTTGTATATAGTTTTTATTTTATTAATCTGGTATTTTTATTTTTTATTTATTTAATAAATAACAATACAAGTCTATATTTTTTTTTTACCGTTTATTTTATTTTTAGGTGTGTTTATTATTGAGCTTATTTCGTAGAATTATTTAAATTTATTTAATTTTTAACATCAATTATTATTATTATTATTATTTTAAAAGGGTAAAGATAAAACTATAATCGAATATTGTAAGGTTAATTAGATGTGACATCTTTTTAATCTTTGAGTTATTAGAACACAAATTGTGACAATTTGATGGTTCTAAATCTCATAATCACAAATGATTTAATAAACTAAAAATTCATAAACAAATAAATCATAAAAATTATTTAAAGTTAATTAAAATCTTTTAATCTCGGAGTTACATAATACAAATTATATATTTTGATAACTCTAAAACTTATCCTTTTAAAAAAAAATTTATTTAATTATTATTATTATTATTATTATTACTATTATTTTTGAAGTTGTTAAGATACAAATTAAACTATTTGTTTGTTTTGAAATTCAATTTAAAAATAAAAAATAAAATATTCTTAAGAGGATTAAATTAGATGTGACATCTTTTTACTCCTTGGATTTTGAGACACGAGTTGTACAATTCGATCGTCTTAAAATTCATATTTTAAGATAATTATTCAAATCAAACAAGTTTTTTTATGTTCGTCAAAATTATTTTTTTTAAGTAACAAAATACAATTTATTTAAAAGCAATCAACGCATTCACATTTTTTTACCAAGAACTACGTAGCTTTGATTTCTCCATCGCACCGGGAGATACGTAGGAGCAAGATCACACTCTTGTCAAGCACACTAATAAAAACTTTCTTTTTTTCCATTCTTTTTTAACACACTTTTATCTCAAAAAATCACATTTATAAAAAACAATTTATATTCATATTTAATAATAAAGAAAAATAAATATATTTAAGTTGATATAATTTTGCACAATTAATTAAAGGTAACCGTATTTTAACGGATGTCGTAGGGTGCTAATACCTTCCCTACGCATAATCGACTCCCGAACTCAAAATCTGGTTTCAAAGACCATTTTTACATTTTTAAGGGTTTCCCAATATTTTCCCTATTTTAAAATAAATTTTGGTGGCGACTCCATTGAATTCGATGAAAAACTCGAAATTTTAGGCTGCGACAATATATGTGGCAAACACGCACATCCCAATTACATACAAATAAATCTCTCTAAGACTGGACCATTGTATCAAAAGAGTGAGAGTCATTGCACCATTGAGTAACTAGTTGTACAACAACTCTAAAATCACATTCAACAATAATCTTTGTGATCATCCCTACTCCAAACAATATTCATGGCCGAAATCAAACCCCAATTTTCAGTCATGAAAGCAATTGAGGATCCAAGATTCATGATAAACTAAAAAGTCAACGACCATTCTCGTGTCTGAAAAAACACCAATACAACTAGAATTCAAACCACCATTAAAAACGCTACCGTCCATGTTGCACTTGACCCAATGAATTTCAATAACTATCCAATCAATATGTTATACATAGTAAAACTATTGACTATTCAATTGTAACAGTTATCCGTCTTTGAAATATGCCCTAATAATAACTTGATACTTGTTAAACATAGTTGAATTAAAAACCATATGATCCTAGCATACCAAACAACACAGCTCAATATCCCAAAGAGTCAATATACTCCAAGCTCTCAATATTGCACAAAATCACTCGTGAGCATTCATTGTGGAGGCAATCTTTAAGAGCATGAAATGTTTGTTGGGAAAATAAACAAACAAATAAATTTTAAATAACAATCAAAATACAATAAAATAATGTGAAAACTTCAAAATCGAAGAAAATCGTCAATCGTTGTTTTATGATAATCAAATAGCAACACTATATGAAAATTGTTATAACATATAGATTTCTCTCAAACTCCTCGTGACCCCAGTACACCCACGCTCTTCAAAATAATATATTTAATGTTAAATTACATAAGCAATCCCTTAACTTAATTTAAATTAACTTTTTAGTTCTTTATCTTTTTTTTTTTCCGAGTTGGTCCTTTATGTTAATTTTAAGTGACAATTTGATATTTTATTTTATAAAATGTCAACAATGTTGTCCTTTTTTTTTTACAAAAATTCAAAAAAATATGAGTTAAATAAACTCATATTTTCATTCTTTAGTTGATATTGTTGAAGATGAAAATATGAGTTTATTTGAATATTTGAGTTATGAATTTGATAAAATTTGCATTATATTGAAGATGATTATTAATTTTATGGATTTTGTTTGAAAATTTTGACGATTTTCTTGAATTTTTGTAAAAAAAAAAGGATAACATTGTTGACATTTTAAAATATAAAATATCAAATTGTCATTTAAAATTAAAATAAAGGACCAAATCGGGAGAAAAAAAAAAGACAAATGACTAAAACGTTAATTAAAATTAAGTTAAGGGACAACAAATGTAGTTTAGCCTATATTTAAACTTTATCTCACAACACTATAATAAAAGTAAAAGATAAAATAATCAAATACAAGATTAGAGTGTTACTCGTTGGTGTTAACTGTAATAAAAAGTTAAAGTCTTGACATTGAATTTATTATTTCTTTACGATTACAAAAAATGTGAATACTTTTTTAAATTCTCAATTTGAATTAAATCTAAAAGAATTGTCTCCTCTCTATAGAAATTTTGGAGTATTTTTTTATGATGATTAAAAGATTTCTTTATTATTTGTATTGACGAAATATAATTTCAAAAAAAATTTAAAGACAAAAATAAATTTTCACTCAATTTTTTTAATTAATTTGTTATATTGATTGAATGGTTGATTTAATTACTTAAAAGCCCAAATCGCTTCTTTTTCAACTTTTATTAAAAAAAAAAAAAAAAAAAGATAGAAGAAAAATAATAAACAAAAGCACACAGCCCTTGCTCACACAAACCACATCATCTATCATAAACCTCCGCCGCACCGGCTAACTGATCCGCCGTAACCTTTCCAGAAAGCGAAATGGACGAGAACGAATTAAGAAACGAAGTAGTGCCAAAAGAGAAGAAGAAGAAAGGGAAACACGATAAACCAAAACCATGGGACGACGATCCGAACATAGACCACTGGAAAGTCGAGAAATTCGATCCATCATGGAACGAAGGTGGAATGCTTGAAGTAAGTTCATTCTCAACTCTCTTCCCTCAGTATCGCGAAAAGTATCTTCAAGAAGCTTGGCCTCTCGTTAAATCTTCGCTCAAAGATTTCGGTATCTCTGCTGAACTCAATTTGGTATGTACGATTTTTATTTTTCGAACCCTAATTTTTTACTTTCACTTCAATTATAATAATGCGTATTTTGTTTGTTTATTAGGTTGAAGGTTCGATGACAGTTTCAACAACTAGAAAGACGAAGGATCCTTATATTATTGTTAAAGCTAGGGATCTTATCAGGCTTCTTTCTAGGAGTGTTCCTGCTCCTCAGGTTAGTCTTATTACTGTTTCAAGGATAGTCTATTACGTTATATGGTTAAATATCTGTTTAGTCTTTACTAGTTTTGTTAAGTAGTAGCTATAATAGTGCTGTAGTGTAGTAGAATTCAATCAAATTTTATTGTTGCGCGGTATTGTTATTTAGTAGAGAAGTTTGTCGACTTGTAGTGTATACTATAGCATTGTTGCATATCAAAATTTGAACGAAGTGCTATTTCATGTGATACCTGATTGATAACATTGGTCTCTAAAGTATCATCTTATCCAGCTTAGTCCTTCTGATATTATCTTAGCAGCTATAGTAGTGCTTTACTAGAGCACTACTGTATAGCAGAATTTGAAGTTTTGAACAAACCGCTATTTTTGATATCTGCAATTGGCAACATTGGTCTCCACAAAATATATCATCTTATCCAGCTCAGCCCTTCACATATTTTATTTTATGTTTAGTCTCTAATTTGTTGACTTCGGGACTAAAACATAGGTGAACTTTTTTACCTAAATTGTCAAACTAGGTTGAACATTGATGAAATTTTTTGTAGGGACTAAACTTGATAAGAGATTATTTAATAGGGGGTAATTTTTTTTTATAACTTTTTATCATAAACCACGTCCAAGTATTTATATGGCCGACTTAAATTTTGGTTTTGGTTTTTATTTATGATATATATAATAGTTGGTTGTGTTTTACAGGCAATAAAAATACTTGACGATGAAATGCAATGTGACATCATTAAAATTAGTGGAATGGTTCGCAACAAGGTAACTTCAATGAGCTTCCTTTCTGATTTTATATGCCTGTATTTTCTTGACTTGTGAGGTGGTTATGATTTTTATGTGCTAGTCTACATATTCTTCTTGCTGGTTCTTCTGTATCGTTCTCTTGTCCTCCATGGATTTTTTTATTTTTTTTAAATTTTAGAATACCAAAGCCTCTATCAGATTCTTATTTGGTTTGATTCTTAGTCCATTGTGTTGGACATGTTCATTGTTCAGTTACCGAACTGGAAAATAGTTTGGTAAAATCGGACTGAATATATATATGGTTACGGTCTAAGTTCCAAAACAGGTTGGGTTTATGTGTCTTTGTATGAATCATCAGATGTATACTGCCAGATCACCATAAAAGTTGTGATTTGCTGCAATGGCAGTTGCAACACAACAATGCTACAGTGCCACTGTTCCATACAATTTAGCACCATGAAGACAATGTTAGGAATTAGGATTACAGTAATCAGATTTGTGGAGCAAAGCAATAATTAATCAACTTAATTGACCTATCCTTCTGAGGCACCAAATTAATGAGAATAGAATATATAGTTAGTTAATTCATTTTTATAATTGTAGTGAAATCACTAAACAATTTCATGACACCTTTCTTGATAAAGTACTGCAATCCCTAAAATTTGTTACAAAAAGAACCATCAAACCACAGGTTTTTCCTTCCATGCTGCAATCAGCTCGTTAGACATCTTACTCTGCATATATGCTCATATAGAGTTTGTATATAGCCTGCTAGTTTTCAACAGTAAACATTTCAAAGAAATTAGTCTGGTGGTTTGAAACTTCCGTTGATATTTGACTGCAGGAGCGATTCGTAAAAAGAAGACAGCATCTTGTGGGTCCCAATTCTTCCACCTTGAAGGTATGTTTTACGTAGATTTGTTTTTTTAGCACTGGGGATTGACTTGGTTGTCTTTTTTGTTATTATTTGGTACGGCATACCTCTGTTAACTTAAGCTTTATAACTCACTCTTCTGCAACTATAATGGTGCAGGCTCTTGAAATACTCTCGGGCTGCTACATTCTCGTTCAGGTAATATTAATCGTTTCTTCAGATTCTTAAGGCAGGACATTTACTTGCACTAAGATTTGGCTCGACTCCTTAAGTCCACATTGAGCTCACTCCTTTTTAATTTTGCTTGTAATTTCACAGGGAAATACGGTTTCTGTTATGGGTTCATTCAAAGGTTTGAAGCAAGTCAGAAGGATTGTTGAAGAATGCATGTTGAATAAAATGCATCCTGTTTACAACATCAAGGTTTATAAACTTGTATTTTCTCCAGCTTATTTTATAGTATAGATTTCAGGTTTAGAAAATTTCCTATTTCTTTTCACATTGTCAGGTTCTTATGATGAAGAAGGAACTTGAAAAAGATCCAGCACTCGCCGAAGAGAACTGGGATAGGTTTCTTCCAAAGTTCAACAAGTATGACTTTAACTATCTGATAATTTGTATATACAGAGTATGCACCCTATGCTTCAGTTTTGATGATGCTTCATTTCATTTCCAGGAAAAATGTAAAGAAAAAGAAGGCTAACTCTAAACAGAAGAAGCCTTATACTCCTTTCCCTCCTCCTCAACAGCCCAGTAAGGTGAGACAGCCAATATCTCCTTCCAAGTTGGATTTCTTCCATTATTTAATGTAGAAGAGTCCCCTCTTCTCATGCAGTTAGTCCTCCCCAACCAAAATGAATTGATAATAAAAGAGGGAGGGAGGTTGGATCGTCCGGATGATGACAAAGCTTCACTTATTTATTTATTTTTTAAAATTTACTTGACGATTTTTAGAATAGAAATATGTTTCAATGGTTCTCAACTACTCAATTGCCTTGTCTTCTCTTTAGTAGGAACCTACTAAACTAGACTGCACATCATCTTTATTTTATTGTTGTTATTTGAATTTTATTTTACTGTGATGTTACTCTGCTATTGCCATACTTGTGAATCATATACTTTTCCTGGCTCATTAAATAAGAATAAGAAGACCAATCTCAACCCACAATCTTATATGCCTTTTATTTGGGATGGCGTGAGTTGTAGTTTGTATCAGCATTCACTTGTGTTGTTTAGATCCAAGTTTTTTGACAGGCTATGCTCTTCTATCAGCTATTTTCTTTGTATATTTGTGAAATAAATTCTAAGATGTCCTTGCTAATTTATGTGATATTTCAGGTCGATATACAATTAGAAACTGGGGAATACTTTATGACTGAGAAAAAGAAATCGGCAAAGAAATGGCAAGAGAGACAGGAAAAGCAGGCCGAAAAAACTGCTGAAAACAAAAGAAAACGAGAAGAGGCCTTTATCCCACCCAAGGTCTTCTGCTCTTTTCTCTACTTTTTCACAAAAATTAATGTCATGCATATTGCTTTATAATTTCCTTCATGATATTTCATCAAACTTCTATTTGCATTCTTTAGGAACATGCAAAACCAGTGGATAACTCTGAGGATGCTAATAATAATGTATCTGAAATGGCAAAGTCCTTAAAGGTGCGAAGTCCTTTTTATTTTGCATCTGAAATGGCAATGTCCTTTTTATTTCGCATGACAATCTTTCTTGTTGTTATTTCCAGTTTTTTTTTTTTTGCTTCAATGGATAATTATCTCACTTGTGAATCTTAAATGGTTGCTCCACAGAAAAAAGCCAAGAAATTTGAGAAGCGCAAATCTGAAGAAAATATAAATGCTGAGACATATATTATGGGGTCATCTGAACAACCATCAAAAAAGAAATCTAAGCAGCATAGGTCTTAACATAATCTTCATTCTATAGATGGAAGGTGCGCATGTGATGTGAATTCCATCCAGAAATTTTGATCCAATGGCTGTAACATACTCCTGGTTCATAAATGACTTTTCCCTTTCAAAATTGTTGCCAGACACTTACTCATAATATATCCAATGGATTCTTGAGTTATGGGCGACCTATATTTGATTCATTTGCTAAACATGCTGCAGTATAGTTTTGAGTGTAGTTGGATTAGAAGAAATGAAACATTTTAATCTAGGTTGTTACATTTTAAGTTTACTTAATTTTTTGTGAAACTAAAATGAATACACAATCAATCACAGTAAAAAGGCAGATCTTAGTCTAGTGCCAAAACTCCAAAGGATTAGTCTAGTTGTAAAAATAAAGATCTTTTATTCACATATTGTCAGCTTCAATTTCTATCAATTTCATTAGTAAATCTTTTTATAAACGTTCATCAAGCTCTAAAGTATTCTCTTAAATTGGGTCATCTTCCCCTTTCTCTAAGATATTTTATTTTAAAAATTGAATTCACAATCAATCACATAAATGCTGTTAAATAAGATATAATATTTCAAAATAGTAATTTTTAATTTATTATACCGGTTCAACAACTATTTGGATTTTACGATTTGGATTCATATTATCCGGCCCCCAACACATTATGCGTGGGCAATCATTCGTATTTATTTATTTTGGTCAATCATTCATGTATATTTATTTTGATTTAAATATAAAATTCCAGATTACACGTCACAGTATAGTTGAACATAATTTATCATTCATGTTTGTTTATTTTGGTTCAAATATAATTTTTCAAATTACACATCATAGTATAGATTAACATTATTTTTATTTTTATTTTTTAAGAAGCAAAAGAATATCATTATTCAGATACAAAATTTGTGCAAAAATTAGAATACATCAGTAAATAGTCTATCAAATATTACAAGAACAGACACACAGATTGAATCAAGCCCACAAACACACCGGATCAAGTTCCTCTAATTTTAAATTTATCTACTTCTGATGATTTTGTATGTATTTCTTTCTTAATTAAAATTTTCCTTTCAGTCAAATAATTTTTTATTAATTTATTTTAATCATCAATTTCTTCTCATAATACAAAGTTATCAAACACCAAGTTAGAGAATTCAAATTGTAGACACACCACAATCCTGCAAGTTGTAGGGCAAAGCCAAGGCAAGGCAGAATAATAGAAAGAAAAAAAATTCATTACAAGCTAAACATAATTTTACTTACTATGTGTGCAGAGTTTTTACACTGTTTTTCAACAATTATCAATCATGTTAGGCAAACACTTATAATGCCGTGACAAATTATGATTTATTTGAAATTGTGATTGATAATAAATAAAAAATTTACGATGATAATTATAGCATTTAAATTTTGTTTAATTGTAATTTTAGTTTTGTATTTCTTACTTGCTTGCCATATTCGTCTGTCTTTTTGAAATTATCTTTTAAATCCTACTCAGAATTTTGGACTCACACGTGGTGATTGATAATTTTTTTTTAATAATATGATATATATATTCATCCAGGTAGATTTATAATTATATAAATTTTATGATATATCAATGAAATTTTTGGTTAAAAAACCGTATTTAAATCTAAAGATAAGTGCAATGATAAAAAGGATAGATATAAAAAATAGAGGATCAATTTCGTTACTGATTCAAAATAGAAGACAAAAATTATAACTGTTTATTTAGATTTCTTTCATAAGAAAATATAATATGATTTTATGCAATATAGATAATTTTAAAATTTAATATTCTTATACAAATGAATTTTCATTAAATTTTGTTAGAGCACACAAAACAAAATATAGTAGAGCTAAAAATAATACTAATATGTAGATCAACACTAAGAAATTGGTTCTTGAACAATTGAATTGACATGGACCATGTTCTTTTCAATTTGCGGAGATATCAAAGTTGTTTGAATTTGCCACAAGCTATTCATGACTTTAGAGAGACCACTAAATTGGCTGATTTCAATGCATGTCATACAGTCAATGCATGAGCTTAGTTTTTTTTGTTTTTTGGTTTGTTGCATATAAGGGTTTTATTTTATATATTCATCTTTAAAAGAGATAATATCAAAACAAGAAGGTCTTAATCACAAATTTATTTCATTCGCTTGTAAGCTAATGAATATTCCCACCATCCAATGATACTTCTATTAATTTGCATAATTATTAGACACATCTTCTCTTAAGGCACATGTATCTTTAGGGCACAAGTTAGTATAAATATATTTTTTTTTCTTCAAATATTGTACATTTCCTTTTTTTCTAGATATAAGAATTCTTAGCATATATTCTTAGGGAACATGGTAGCATAACACTATTTTATATATTTTATATGTTTCATAATAAATGATATATTTATAAAAAATATTATTTTAAAATAATTGTCTGTTTCAATTTTTAATTTAATTTTTTTTCAACCATACTTTTATTTAATATTATTTGCATTACTTTAAAGTTAATATATTTTACTTTACATGTATGATAATGACAAATACACCGATATCTGATAAGGATAATTTCGTAAAAAAGTTATTAAATTTATTTTATTTATACATATTTTTTAATATGAGTGAAATAGTCAAATGAATTACTTATTATAAGAAACAATAAGTATAATTCGAAGATCAATTCATATAATCATGTGGACTAAAAATATATTTAACACGAGTAATAAACTATAAAATTAATTTTGTACAGTGTAAACCATTTTATACTAACAATCAATCACAAACTTTCATTTATATGAATTTTAAAGTAGAAAGAATTCAAGTCAAATATTTTATATGATTTAATGACTATGATTAATTAATTAACCATGTAAAATATCTTGATACTATCATTTCATATCAATTAAATCTATAAACTATTAAAAAGAATTCATGCATGTAATTGATTTTATTAAAATTCTCAATAAATGATAAACAAAATATTTAATTTTTTATAGATAAATATTTGTAAACTATTAAAGTTTTATGTTAGTTTTTCGAATTTAAATTTAAGATCCTCATCTAAAATTTTCTTCTTTATTCTTTAGTTTACCATATATAAGAATTTTAGTTGTTCAAAATGAGAATTTTGTTAAAAAATACTAATTTTTTAATCAATAACAAAAACGAGTTTGACGATTATACACTATGTTTTATCAATCAATTATGATAGTGTGAGTATTAGGTTGTCTTGTGCAAAGAGAAGGAGTTGTTACCTTTTCTACCAACTAGCATATATAGCTTCACATGGTAATAGGTGTGGAGACTAAAAGATATTATAAGAATAAATTTATCTCATTAAATTTAATGGTGTTTACAATGCAAATACCGTAAGAGATCCAAATTTGTTGTTGGAGACATATCAATCTTTGAAGCTTCATCAATAACATGAGACATGAAGGTAACTGCAAAGATATTTTGTTTTTTGTGATGGCACGTTTTCTAGGAGACGAAATAATTTGGTAGTTTATAATTTGACTAAAGCGACAATTCATAGCACATGCTTTCAACTTTTTTTATGATAGAGTTGCATGGATTGACACTTAGACTACTATTAATTAAATTCATTATTTTTATCTCATTTTAATTATTTGATTTGAGTTTAATATAATTTTTTAAAAAATGATTAATTTTATTGATATTAATGATAAAATAAATATCATTTATTTAAATATTTTTGTTAATTATAATTATTTGAGTAATTTGATGAGTTGAGATACAATAAAAATGTATACCATTGAAAAAATAATAATGAATTAGTATTGATATTTTAAAATGACAAATAATTCCATAAAAAGAAACACAATAAATAAAATGCTTAAATTGAGACGGGTGAATATATTCTTATGTAAAAAAGAAAAAGAATGTTGTTGTTTACTGCAACACAATTTTTCTCTATAAATCAATTATCATTTGCACACAACTATGTAGATTAATGTTTTGAGTCGAATATAGTTTTAATAGATGGCAACACTCTTTATTTAATATTGTTGTATTTTCAAGACTAAATTTAAACCCAAAACATATTAACCTAGTAAAACGACGAACCATCTCATCTAAATGTTCTTGTGTGACAAAAAAATTATTGTTGTTATTAAGTGACACTAGTGACATTAAAACAACTTACAAAATACAATATTACTTTCACATCCATCAATACAAAGTTTACTCCTGATTTTATTAAAGCTTAATTGAAGTTTTGGTCTCTATATTTTTTATCAATTGATAAAATTTGTTCCTCTATTTTAAATGTGAGAGGTTTGATCTATCTCAGATTTTTGAACTAAAAAATGATGATTTGACGTTGTTAAAACAAACTCTCAAGTTAAAGTTTTGATGAAAATAAACAAAGGTTAATTAAGAATGTTTATTATGATTCTAAAAGTATTATGTTAATTTAACTTGTGCTTTTGAGTGAATTAATTCAAAGATAGGAATCAAGCAAAGCAAATAAAATAGCTAAAAACTGAACAGACAAAGAAACAAGAACATTTTGGACAAAATGGAGAATGATCTCCATATTCAAGACTGAATATCACAACATCTTGACCAATCAATCTTCACTATTTCAATGAATCTTTTGCCTATGAATTTTATTCTAAATTCATCAGAACATGAAAAGGAACAAATAGGTTTCATCTCAGTCAAAGAAGGCTTTCGAATCGTTAAGATAAAAGGTCTCGAAACAAGCTACTTGAAACAGTTTGGAACACCTTCAACCAAACTGTCAAGAAAGTTCAATCAATCTTGATCTGTACAAAAGACATCAGGAAGACATCCAGAATAATCAAACTGAATCTCCAGATTGATCATCAATCTCCAGAAAGTTCAAATTGTCAAAACCAGATTGATAATCAATCTTCGTTTCTGCCGAATTTCAGTTTTGATCTCCTTACTTCTGCAGAGAATTATAATCATTCATCAAACTGTTTTGGACATATTCAAGGCTCCAGATCAAAGTTGTATCATCAATGATTAAATGAGAAGCTTCAAAGCTTTTTAAACTCGAAGGCAAACATATTAAGAAAGACTGTAACAACATCAGTCAAAACATATTCAAAATGTTCAAAGGCTGGAATATTTTTAATCACATATATTGGTTTTGGTCAAAACTGACAGAGCACTGCCAACAGCTCTTTTGACCATTATTAAATGCTCCAAACGCCTATAAAAGAAAAGCCAATGTTCAGGAAAAAGGCAAAAGTTCAAGTGTTATCAAAGTCTCATAAATCATTCACATTCACATACTTGAAATTCTCATTTTCACAAAGAAGAATTTGTTCTGAACTTTTATATCACACTGTGTTTGAAAAGATTGTAACGAATGTTATCAAGATCGATAGGTGATTAATTTACTTTCTGGGTGGAAAGAAATAGAGTTTGTAACAGATCAAGGTTGATCTAAGTTAGGTGTTGTAAACCAATAAGGTTCTTTGTTTTAAACACCTAGTAGAAAATCTCATAGTTGTGATGATTGGACGTAGTCCGAGTTGGGTGAACCAGGATATATCTTTGTGTGATATTCCTTCTCTTATCTCTTTATTTATTAAGTTTAATTGATTAACTGAGATAAAACATAAACTGAATTTCTGTTTTTAAGCTAACCAAAAACGTTATCCGTTTTCTGGTAAAAACTAAGAACGTTCTCCGTTTTCTGTTTTTCTTAACCAAGATCATTCTTGAGTTAAATCTTAAGGTTTCTTCAGGAATTTTTAAATAGGTACATTTACAATTCAAACCCCCATTCCTTGTAAATCGACATTGTTACTTCAGACGTATTTTAAATAATGTAAGATACAATTACATGATATAAAACCATCTAAATTCATTAATTATTTATATGTCTTTAATTAAATTATAAATATAAAAAGAATTAAAGTTGAAAGTTAATTTTTTAAGATATTTTATTTCAATTTAATGGGTGTTAATAATTCTATATTATCTTATCATATGACATGCTATTTAAAATATATAATATCATTAATTTTAATTAAAAAATCATATAGAATGACCAAAACTATAAAAAAATTAAAATAAAATAAAAAATTAATTTCGTAAATCAATAAAAACAAAATGCTAAAATTCCAAATAAGCATTAACATACTAGGACACCACACACGAATATTTGTAGATATGAATATATTTATATTTGCATTAGTCTCAATCCGCATATATGTATGAATAGAATGTTTGCCATCTTTAAATTTATGGATCTAACTCCCATTCGAACAACCCTGAATTCATGGAAATGAGACGTAAATGATCGTTTAAGAAACATAATGCTAACATCGTACTCTTTTGAGAATTATGTCTGCAGTACATTATTTTACAAAGTCTTGGACACATTTTTTTAATTGCTTGAAATTTATGTGAGCTATACATGATATCACTTTTTTTTATTTAAATATGATTATTAAATCTTAGAATCAATTATAATCTTTTTGACAACAATCACGTGGACACCTGTAAAATTAAAAATGTGCATTCAAACATGCTAGTAGACTCTTTTTGACGATAATAATGTCGACAAGTATAAAATAAAAAATGTTACCTTAATTAATCTCTCTCTAATAATATAATTTCTAACAACTTCCAGAAGACACATACAATATAAAGTCATTACTAGGACAAGAAGGATCACATGTAAACGTGGACCACCAATACTTAGACCATAATAATGGAGTCACAAAATGGGTCCACAAACTTCAATTAGGAGACCCATGTCCAACTTAATAGTGTGATATTTTATTATGAGACCTATTTCAACTGAAAAGTCAATACTGTTAAGCTTTCTGATAGTATTTTTTCTTTTAACTTGTAATATTGTGTTAGTATAATATATAAGTTTATTAAAATTATAAGTACATTTTTAAATGTCTTTTTATTAGTAAATTTATATATCAAATTTACTAGTAAAAAATATATTTAACAATTAAATTAATTATCAAAGACATATTTAAAAATTAAAATACTATTAAAATACATATTATAATTTTTTTTTAATTTCAATATATATGAAAACTATTACAATCTATTTGATATTTCTGTCTCTAACATTTCATTTTATCATATCATTTACCTTTTAATATATTAAATAGTTTTATTTTATTTTCAAAAATAAATGCAAGTCATTGCCCTGACAACTATATTAGATATACATGACTATGTCCTTGGTCTTCTTTGGACCACCATTAAATTTGTTCATGATAAACCACTATATTTTTTATCATTAGATAAAAATTAGGTGAATGTTATAGTGAATAATTTTTATAGGTGTTAATTCCCGATTAATATTTAAAAGTCACTTAAAATTTTAGTGAAAATCAACAATACTCTTCAAACTGTCTTTTTGTATTTTATAATTGAGATAATTAATAATTTAATTGATGTAAAAATAAAAATAAAATAAATATAGTTCTCAAAATCTAAACCATCGAAGTAATAATATAGACATCGAGAACAATTAATTTATATACTTTTAAAGAATGTCGTTGAACACTATTAGTGTTTCGAATAACTTTAAAGTGTCTATAGTGGACTTGATTCATTCATCTTAATATTTGCTAAAAAAGAAACACCAATTGTATTTAAGTTATCCATACTATCTATCTTTTAAGTTAAGCTGAATTTTCGATTAAGTTATTTAAGTTTATTTTTCTCGATTCGGTCATTTAAGTTACATTCTTTGTATCATTAGTCTTTAAGATATATTAAATCACGTATGTAGTCCTTTAACTTTGAAAGTTTTCTCAACATATTGTCATGAAATATTAAAATATAATAAAAACACCACAACAAGTTGATTGTTCAAGCTACTTTGTAGGGGTGTACACAATCTGGTACGTCATGCGAATCTGACTTGACCCATAAACAACAGGTTGGGTCTGACTCGGTCCAAAAAAAACAAGGACAAAAAAAAAGACAAGACAAGGACAAGGTAAAAAATAGACCGAGTTACCCATCCCAAAATACATTAAGGACAAGAGATTACTTTTTTATATTATTATTTTACCTTATTCTACTACACTAACTTAATTTAGGGTTTGAGAATTTTTTCTCCTCTCTTATTCACTTTTTTTCTAATGGACAGTCCTCCTTGTGTTCCTCTTGTTATGTGTGTGTCGACTTTCACTGTTTTCTCCAATCATACTACCATAATCTGTGTATAAAGCTATATAGAGATACTACTATATCATCAACTTGATTTTTATGTGTCATTTGCGTATAACTGACGTTTGGTATTAGAAACAAACAATAATAAAGATCTCAATGTTTGTTTATTCAACCATGTCTAATCATATCTATATTACCATAATCTATAACCTACTACATCTTTTAAATTGTATATTTATCCTTGTAATTTTGCAAAAAGATCTAAAGCAAATAAAGTAAAGTTGATTTGTTGTTGTTGTTTTTGTTGTTGTTATATCCATACCATCACAACGACATTCTCACTTCGCGGTGGTCCTTTTCATGACGAGTCATTGTTTTCACTGCTCACAACGGTCTAGTTGACGATCTTCTCCAATTTTGGACGTCTTATCACTTTTTATCTAGTTTTGTCTTGTATCATTTACGTTCCTTTTATTTATGTTTGATGTATTTCTTTACAGTGTATCCTCTAGTTTTGTTTATATTTTTATTTCTATTTATGTTTGTTCCTGTTGAAGTAGTGCCGTTGGGGAAGTGACACTACTTATTCTTTTGTTAATTTTTCATTTTTTAGATATTGTTGTTGTGTTTCTTTTTTTCAGCTATTGTGGTGTTGTTGCTTTTTTTCTTCTTCAACATACTATGGAAGAAAGTCATTTTATAGAAACAATAGTTCGTACATCAGTGGTTAATGAAGTTGTGGGAGATGAGGCTAATATTTCAAATAAAGTATTAGAAAGAGAGGATGGTAAGAATGAAGTTAAGGGAGAGGATGGTATTAATGAAGTTGAGGGAAAGGGAAAAAGCGTAGGAAATCTATAGTTTGGAACCATTTCACTAAACTTCATTTGAAAGAGAATAAGGGTGAACATAGAACAAAATGCAATCATTGTCATAATACATATGGTTTCCACCCAACTACACATGGCACAAATTCTATGAACAAACATTTGCATAGTTCTCACAAATGGTTTTTTAGTAAAATGGGTAAAAAGGAGGACACTACATGGGTACATGTCAAAGATTTCTGAAGAAGAATATAGTTTTGGAGTTGTGGTTAGCTATAATTTGGAGGATTGTAGGAGAGTTGTGGTTTAATATGTTGTATTGGATGAAAAGTCATTTAATGTTGTATAAGGTCTTGAATTTCGTATAATGTTAAATCGATTCGAGCCTCAATTTACCATGTCGTCTAGGATCACAATTTCAAGGGATTGTTATCAATTGTTTTTGGAGGGAAAAAAAACTAAAGGTTTTGTTTAAAAAATCAAGCATTTGTGTTTGTTGGACAAATGATTGTTGGACTTCAAACTATAATTTAGGCTATATGTGTTTGACAACACGTTTTTATTGATGAAGAATGGAAACTACATAAAAGAATTATAAACTTTTGTCAAATTAAATATTACAAGGGTAAAATAATTGAAAGAGAAATTGAAAGATGTTTAAGGGAATGGGAAATTGAAAATGTTTTTACTATAGCCGTTGATAATGCAAGCTCAAATTATGGAGCAATTTCATACCTTCAAAAGAAGTTTAATATTAGAGGAGGAGTAGTGTGTAATGGAAATTATATGCATATGAGGTGTTGTGCCCATATTCTTAATTTGATTGTTTGTGACACCACACATGGACAACAGTTGTGTAACACCCTAAATTTTATATTAAAATATTTTATTAATTGAATAGGATTTTAAATAATTAATTTGATGTTAAACTTATTTTAGAATATATATTTATAATTGTGATTTAGTAATTAATATAAAACATTAATGTTATATTTATTTATTTTATAATTTTGACTATTCTCTAATATGATAGTATTAATATAATGTGAGTATTTTGAGAAATAAGTATAATTATAGAGATTACTTTGAATGTGAGAGTTTCAGTTATTAGTAATATGTTTTTTTTTTGTATATGAATTATTTTAATTACTCTAATTTATAATATATTAGTAATGTTTAAAAAACTAAATGGTGTTTGGAGGAGTATTAAAATTGAGATTAAATAATTATTAATTTTGTTTAAGCAAAATAAAAATAGTAAAAGTAATACATAAAATAAATCAGGGGACTAATATGTGTGTGAATGGTTTAAGGGTTAATAAAATAAATAAATAAATAAATAAATAAAAGAGCTGAAGATATAGGCAGTCGCTTTGCTTGTAAGAGGAAGAAATCGGTAAACACAACAAACTAAGCTATCGTTTGGCACTGGTGATCGATAACTTTCTCGGAAAACTTTATCTGTTTTCTTTCAAATTTCAGTATGTTGTTTCATACATTTAGTTAGTCAATTAAACACATTTTCTCAGATTTTTAACCTTCTCAATTTCTCTCTAAAATATCCGACTTCTCCATTTATAAAATTCCTAATTGTCCACCGTTTTTCGTCACCGTAAGTCTGAATTGAATGAAACCAACATCAAAACGATCGTGTGAAAAGTGGCTATATTATCCACTGATTGGTTTTTCCGATTTATTGTAAGATTCCTTGGCTGATTTTCGAAATTTAGTTTTTAGGGTGTCTTTTCATAATTTATTTTTGACGTTTAGACATAAATTATCAAGTTAGACCGATTGAAGGACAAATAGTCAAAGAACAAAAGTTGTTTGCTCGTGCAATTATCATTGTGTGTGAAGGTGTCGAAATAAGATAACCGAGTGAAATAGCGTTTGAATTCATGAGTATAATATATTGTGAGATGAACGAGAAAACTGTATTTCCAAACGATTTATCCAGGGATCGCTACATACGTCAGTAGCCCTTTGAGGGATGAATTAATTAATGTACAAATATAAAAATTATGAGATTAAAATATAGAATAGAAATATTTATAAGGTGTTGATGGATTTAATTTCTTTAGATGTGTGATATTTGATGTTATTGAGAGTCAAATTAATTTTATTATATATATTTGATTAGATGATGTTATGTGATATGATAATAAAAGATGGATGCGTTGTGATAATTTTATGTGATAATGATGTATGATTAATAATTTTGATTTTATAAATTTGTGATAAGTTTATGTGATGAGGTATGATTGATGATATTGATGCTATAAATTTGTGATGAGTTTATGTAATGATGATGATGTGTGATCTATGATAGTGATTTTATAAATTTGTGATGAAAATATTGAAGTAACCCCATAATTGATGAAATAATAGTGATTCTAATTTGTGTTTGAGATGATGCTCTTAATGGAGTATCATAGGCCAACGAGTGGAGAAAATATATATTGAGAATTTGTAAAGTGGAGATTATTTTGTCATCATTTAGGTAGGGTCTAACAAGCCTAGTGATTATGGAGAAGTACAATTGAATGAGTTTGATTGTGACAGTCTGTTGTTGAGCCTTAAGGCAAGATTGTTAGACATTTGAGGTATTCGGGTGTTGAATTCCTAGGTGACTTGGAGGTAGCACTCCAAATGTCGGGAGCTACCATGCAACACATGTTTACCTCGACCGTCGCGTATATGTGTCTCGGGTTGAGTTGAAGGGATCTATGAGGACATGACCAATTTGAATTGTCCGTCCACCGAGATGGTGACATAATATCAAGCCTTTTAACCAAGTACTTAAGAGTTAGAATGATATCACATTGTAAAGTAGAGTCTAAGCTCATGCATATCATTGCATTTTCTTGTGATTGTTTTGTTGTGATTAATAGGTATCGTGTTCGATAATAATTTCTCTGAGATGATTTGATGTTATAGTTAAATGTATAGATCTTCCTTAAGTGATTTAGACTTTATCATGTGATGTTTTTCCTTGAAGAATGTTTGTGTAATGATACAATTTATTTATGATTAATTGTGTGTTCTTCTTACTTATATTATACTATTAACATGATTTCAAAACTCACCTCCTTCGTTGTTTGTGTTTGACTGGCTTGACCCTTCATTTGCGAAATCGCAATTATTACAGGTTAATTAGTCTTGAAGTTCAAGTTGGGAGAAACACCGCTCTGATAGGTGATACCGGGAATAAGAATTGTAAATTGTATTTTACTTTTACTTTTACTTTTTATTAGAAATGACTTTTTGTATGGAAATCTTATAAGTACTAGTAAGTTTTTGAAATTAAATTAAGAAATTTTAGTTAAATCAAGTTTATGGAGATTGTACCTTTTTATAAGAGGAAAAAGTTTATAGTGTTTCTTTTGAATTTTGAGAAATGTAATATCCTAAATTAATTATAAAAGTTTTTATTTCCTTGAAAATATATTTTATTTGCGGCTAATGTAACAAAAACAAAACAAAATCTACTATAAATTTTTTATATTATTTTGGGGTTTAGGGTGTCACAAGTTGTCCATTGAAAGTATTAGAAATGATGTACATTATGTTACATCTTCTCCTCAAAGACAAAAAATTTAAAGAGTGCATTGATGCCAAAATGATTAAGCATCAAAGCCTTGTGTGCCTAGATGTTCCAACCAGGTGGAATTCCACATATATTATGTTCGAACATGCTGAGAAGTTTGAAAAAGCATTTGATAGACTTAATGAGCAAGAATTGGACTTTCGAAAAGGATTTGGTGAAGAGAAAAAAGAGAGAGAAAAAATGGTTGGCCCACCTAAAAGTATTGATTGGGAGACTTGTAGGATCTTTGTTCAGTTTTTGAAAATTTTCTATAAAGTAACTTTATGTTTCTCTGGTTCTTTGCACGTGACATCAAATACATGCTTCCATTAAATTGTAATAGTTGAGTCTCGATTGTCAAGTTGGAGTAAAAGTCATTGTAAACTATTATGAGGTATTGCAAATTCAATGAGAGAAAAGTTTAATAAATATTGGGGAAATGTTGATAAAATAAATTCATTGTTGTTTGTTGTCGTTGGTTTGGATCCACGATATAAGCTTGATTATGTCAATTGGTGTTTGGCGGATATGTTTGACAAAGTAATAGCTACTAGCATGTCTAAATTGGTAAGAGATACCTTGGATAATTTGTACTTGTTTTACTCAAGAGGAGATGTTTCACAAAATGAAATTGGAGATATGAAAATGGTTTAAGAAGCATATCATCTCAAAGTGGACTAAACAATCTTAAATGTGTTTCTGACAATAGGTTGGGCTTATGGAAAAAACAAAAGAAGGCCAAAATTAATTTAGATTTATCAGATCTTGAGATATATATAGAAGAGGATACACTAGACATAAATGAAAATGCTAATTTTGACATATTGGGTTGGTGGAAAACAAGCTCTTCAAAATACACAATTTTCTCTCTCATTGTTCACGATGTATTATTCCAGTTTCTACAGTGGCATATGAGTCATGTTTTAGCGCTAGTGGTCGTGTGCTTAATGTATTTCCTAGCTCATTATCTGCTAAAATGGTTGAGGCCCTTATTTGCACTCAAAATTGATTGAACCCTAGTCGTCTCAAATTTGAAGTGAAGGATTTTGATCTACTTGACATCACTGAAAAAATTATTGAGGGTAAATTTTATACTTTTTATTTATTGCTTATGTTAATTTATCCAAATAATTATTTAATATTTTATATTGCTGCTAATATATATTATTGGAACACAATGAACATATGTGATAAAAAGACAATAAGTTATGAAGGTAACACCTCCAAGGCTCCAAAATTGTAAGTTATGAATGTAACTTGCTTGTTTATTATTTGCTTCATTTTGATTTTCAAAACAGAGTTGGTCTGTTATAATTTTGCACGTGATACCTTGTTTATGAGTTGGTTTCATTTTGGTTGTTGCAAATATCTTGCTTGTTGAATTTTGCAAGTTACACTTGTGTTCAAAGTGCTTATTGCTGATAAAATCTATTTTATTGTTATTTTAGTAGGTTTGTAGCTGCAATTTAAAGTTTCAACACCATAGATATTTTGGTTACAAGAAGTACGAGGAAGAAAGTATATAGACATATGTTTATTTTGATTATTGTTTGTACTCTTTAATTTAAGTACTATTTAATTTATAGGATAATGTTGTTTTGATACTACTCTTGATTAAAGAGTAAATCTATTAGGTGATGAAAAATCTATGGGTCGAGTAGAAAGTATGTTGATTGTTTTGATTAAATTATTTGTATTTTATATGAAAATATTATGAGTTACTACTTTGAATGAATTGACAAGTGATAATTGCAGGTGGCTTGTTATGAGTTACTTTAAATATAATTTTTATTTTCTAAAAAAAGTTCAAGAATTACTAGTTTGCGACTCGTCTTGGGACCAACCCGGTCTCGTTTTATTTCGTCCCGTCTTTATTGAACCCGCAACTAATCGGGTTTGATCGGGTTAAGGGACGTGTTAGGGTTTAAAAATTGGTCCGATCAAATATAGGGACCGAGTAAGGGGACATATCAAACTCGACCTAACCCGTCTTTTGTACACACCATACTACTTTGCATGTGAAAGAAGTTAAAGATATTTAATATGTTGATAGAAATTTATTACTTTATTTTAAAGGATATACACGAGTTTAAATTGATGTAGAGAAAATAAAGAAATATATATCATTTATAAAATTTGATAAATATTTTTTGAATGATTAATATGAATAACATATTGTTGAATCATCATTTCAAATAATAAAAATATTTCAATTGAATTAATTATTGTTGAAATTGATATATATGACTTACAACGTAAATATATTATAACTTAATGGATCAAGTTAAAATAAAATAAACTTAAATGATCGAAACAAAAATTGAGTTAAATTTAAAAATTTATAATTTTTTTTCTCCTTTTATCTATGGGACTAGAGTAAATGGATAAAATTTCAACAACAACCCTGTCACAACAAGTATACTAACCCATCTCAGTAGATGAAAAGCTGAAGATAATATATATATATATATATATATATATATATATATATATATATATATATATATATATATATACACACACTCACAAAAACAT
>NC_021161.2:48791351-48835730 GCF_000331145.2 Cicer arietinum
ATAAAAAGAGCAAAAGAATATATATATATATATATATATATATATATATATATATATATATATATATATATATAAACAAACTGTCAAAAGTATACTAACCTATTATGGTTAAATTTAATGGTGGTTATTGTTAAAAACTACTTTTAATTCAAAAATCAGATTCTCTATCTCTCTATATATAATAAACAAATTACAATATATTTTTGGTTTAATCTAATGGTCAAAAGTATATTAACCTATTATAGTTAAGTTCAATGGTTTTAAATCAAAGATTAAATTCTCTGTATCTAAAGATTAACGAGATATATGACAGTAATTTAATAAATATTATAATAAAAACCAAATTAATACTATTTTTAAACATAGATCTACCACATGTATAAGCCATATGAGACTTTCCGACCATAAAAGGTACGTAGAGAAAAACAACTTCCATTTGAATGTTTTAGGTATAGTAACAAACTTTTTATGAAAAATACACTTTTAAAATTAAATTTTAAATCATTAATACAAATATATATATATATATATATGAACAAACTATAATATATATTTTATTTAGTTTAATGGTCAAAAGTATATTAACTTATTATAGGTAAGTTTAATGGTGATTTTTGTTAAAAACTATTTTTGATTTAAAAATTAGATTCTCTATATCTATGATTAACTAGATAATACTAATTTATTAAATATTAATCTAATAAAAGCCAAATTAATACTATTTTCAAACATGAATCTACCACATGCATAGGCCATGTGAGACTTTCCAACCATAAAAGCTACGTAAAGTAAAGCAACTTTCATTTGAATGTTTTAGGTATAGTAACAAACTTTCTATGATAAATACACTTGAAATTAAATTTTAAATCATTCAATACAATAAAAAATATATATTGCAGTGCAACTCAGCACTATCTCATATTTTTTTTCCCTTATTAAAAGCAATTTTTTAATTAAAAAAATAACTTAAAAAAAGGTAACAAACATAGACCAGAATCTACTGCAGCACTCAGTTTTATGTTGTAAGTGATCTGAACCATTGTTCTTAGATCGGATGATTAATGTTATAGATTGAGTTTTACATCCTAAGAAAAAACTAATCAATCTCAGCCATCAATTGAGATTGGACGGTCAAAATGCAATAACTGCGTGACGTAATTACAGTATCTAATCGGAATCCAACGAAGCTGGGTCCGGTAGCAGGGTGGCACACCAACATACTTTGAACACTATAAAAATTCATTTTCATTAATTATTTCTTCTCTCTATCTCTCTCCTTGTTTCTCTCTCCCTAAAAACAATGGAGATTCATCGCCGGCCGCCGACCACCACTAACGACGGCGCCGTCGCGACAAAACACCATTCCCGCCGTCTCAAATCACCTTCCCCTACACCATCCCCAAAAGCTTCCGACGCACTCCCTCTCCCTCTCTACCTCACCAACACAATCTTCTTCACCCTCTTTTTCTCCGTCGCGTATTACCTCCTCCACCGGTGGCGCGACAAGATCCGTAGCCACACTCCTCTCCACGTCGTCACTCTCTCCGAAATCACTGCAATTGTTTCCCTCATCGCTTCCTTCATCTACCTCCTAGGTTTCTTCGGCATCGATTTCGTTCAATCCTTCATCTCACGTGCTTCTAACGACGTTTGGGATCTCGACGAAACCGTAGCACAAAACCAATCGAATTTCCCCGTCGCCGGAGCCGTCGCCGGAGCCGTCTCCGAACACTGTGTTCCAAAACTCATCAAACCGGAACCCTCATTATGTTCATCCGAAGATGAAGAAATCATTAATTCCGTTGTGGAAGGAACCACGCCGTCCTACGCGCTTGAATCGCGGCTTGGAGACTGTTTCCGAGCGGCGGCAATTCGTCGCCAGGCTCTACAGAGAACAAGTGGGAGATCCTTAGAGGGTCTACCATTGGAAGGATTTGATTACGAAGCGATATTAGGGCAGTGTTGTGAAATGCCGGTTGGTTTTATTCAGATTCCGGTGGGTGTGGCCGGACCGTTGTTGTTGGATGGATTTGAGCATACAGTTCCAATGGCGACTACGGAAGGGTGTTTAGTTGCTAGTACGAATAGGGGGTGTAAAGCTATATATGCTTCTGGGGGTGCAAATAGTGTTGTTTTGAAAGATGCTATGTCTAGAGCACCTGTTGTTAGGTTTTCAACTGCTAAAAGAGCTGCTCAATTGAAGTTCTTTTTGGAAGATACTCTCAATTTTGAAACCTTGGCTGTTGTTTTCAACAGGTATGGTTCTTTTCCCTTTTTGAATGGTTTTGTTTTTGGGACTTGTTTGGATATACTCCTTAATTAAGTACCTATGATATAGAAGTGTTTTATGTAGCTGTTTCTATAATTAAAGATAAAATATAGTCAAATTATTTTCAAATAAGATTATAAAATTGATTTCTTAAGTTTTCTCAAAGAGTATTACTGGTGTCTGTGTCGTTAAATAAATTCAAATAAGCCAGCTTTTCTCTTCGTGAAGTGAAAGTATTGGTATTTGAAAGGTAGAGCTTTGTTGTGTGTGTTGTACTTTCTGTCA
Source organism: Cicer arietinum (assembly GCF_000331145.2). NCBI lineage: Eukaryota > Viridiplantae > Streptophyta > Magnoliopsida > Fabales > Fabaceae > Cicer > Cicer arietinum. The sequence goes on from NC_021161.2 coordinate 48,793,906, forward strand.
TTTTAGTAATTGAATGATGAAAATCTTACACGTGGGTTCAGTTTGGTGGGTTAGTTTCTAAAATAAATATACCAATAATTGAGGTTTTATATTGCTGATGTGTAGCATTAGCGATATATTGCAAAAAATTGTGGTTACATATGCAGCCTTGATTGCAACTGCAACATGGGGACATAAAACATGTGGACACATGAAAGCGTTGTTTTAAATTGTTGTTGTGTCTTGGGATACAAATCCCTTGTTGCCGGAGGGTCCATTTCCCGCGTTGTGATTTATTATGAAGAATCGTTGTCAAATGTGAAGCATCAATTGCAACTGCAATGTGGAGGCATTAAAAACTTTGATGTCATGGCCTAAATTTGCAGACGTTTTTTTTTAAAATGCTACTGACAATAATAGCCATTGATTTGATTATTTACTCATTTGATTTATCTCATTTATATTTTGTTAATTTGTGTTTTTTTTTTATTTCATTTTACAGAGTTGGATGTGGATGTTTTTTTTATAAAAAGTTTGATGTGGACGTTTTTTTTATAAGAAGTTTGATGTTGGATTTTGATGTTCAAATTTATTATTTGTTTTTGAAAATTTGAGTGAAAAAATGAGGGATGCAGAGGACTGGAATTGGAATACGGGTTTATGGGTATTTTTATACCAAAAAAATTATAGTAAGTTTTGGTGTTTGTTTGATATGGTTTCAGGTCGAGTAGATTTGCCAGGCTGCAAGGTATTCATTGTGCTATGGCTGGGAAGAATGTCTATTTGAGATTTACCTGCAGTACGGGTGATGCAATGGGGATGAACATGGTCTCCAAAGGGGTGCAAAATGTTCTTGATTTCCTTCAAAATGATTTCCCTGACATGGATGTTATTGGCATATCTGGTAACTTTCATGGCTTTATGGATGAATTAGATTTCCTTGATCCTTCTTTAGTAAACCTTCATGATGTCATGAAAGTGGTCCACTTATTTTTACTTCTTTCTTTTACGAAAGTGGTCCAATTACATTATCTTATTTCTTTTATTATCATCCTTGACTTTTATCCTGCTTTTAGATTTATGCCATACATTCATTACATTGGTGCTATTTTAAAGTTTCCCTTTGTCAAGTTGAATTCTTATCTGAGCTTGGTTTGGTTGTTCTATCTGCTTTTTGAGAAAAGGGTTATGTGTTTTATTTATGACAAGTTGTGTAGTTATATATACTCAGTTTAATCTTATTTGTAAGAGCATGGTGCAAAAAATTGAATTTGGCACTACTCTCGGGCTCCACCAATTTGCTTTTCTTTCTCAGTTGATCGGATTCCTAATGTGTACCAGCCTTTATTTCTTTCGTCTTACCAAATCCAGTTTGGTTGTTAGGCTTCCAGTTAACTTGCATCTTTTGAATGTGTCACTATCTTAATCTCTCCTTATTTGGTTAGTTGATGTCTATAATCACAGAATGCCAAAAACATTTTGATAGGAACATTGGACCAAAAATGTGATCGTTGTTTGTACTGACTTGATCCTTTAGGAAATTATTGTTCGGACAAGAAACCCGCTGCAGTGAATTGGATTGAGGGACGTGGGAAATCTGTTGTTTGTGAAGCAATTATCAAAGAAGAAGTGGTGAAGAAGGTGTTGAAGACCAATGTGGCTGCCCTAGTGGAGCTCAACATGCTCAAAAACCTTGCTGGTTCTGCTGTTGCTGGCACTCTTGGTGGATATAATGCCCATGCTAGTAACATCGTTTCTGCCATTTTTATCGCCACAGGTCAAGATCCAGCTCAAAACATTGAAAGTTCCCATTGCATAACAATGATGGAAGCTGTAAATGATGGGAGAGACCTCCATATCTCAGTAACAATGCCTTCCATTGAGGTAATTTTACATCCCATTTATGCATAAATTTTATTTTAATTTTAAATTTTCTGATATAATAGCTCTAGGACTAATGTTTTATATGCTTTCTTAACCTCTCAGGTTGGTACAGTAGGGGGTGGGACTCAACTTGCATCTCAATCTGCTTGCTTGAATATTCTTGGTGTGAAGGGTGCAAGCAAGGAGTCACCGGGATCAAACTCGAGACTCTTGGCAACCATTGTTGCCGGATCTGTTTTAGCAGGCGAGCTGTCTCTGATGTCTGCCATTGCTGCAGGGCAACTAGTCAACAGCCACATGAAATACAACAGATCAAGAAAAGATATAACTAAAATATCATCTTGAGGGTGAGGACTTGGTTGTAGTTATTGTTTGTGGAGTCTAAAATAAAAAGCAGTAGGGTCTTTCTGCACAGAAACCGGAATTTAGGGAAGGAAAATAGGAGACATCGGATTTGATTGTTGGGCCCCGTGTCTGACTCTGTGTTGCTATGTGTAGTGTTTCGTTATTTGGACGGAGGGAACTAGAGTTCTACTTGTTTGGTTGTCCTCTCTGGATACTTCCTCTCAGGGGAGCCATTGGTTTGGTTGGGTGGTTTCACAGTCTCCTCCTTAACTGATACATGGACATGTTGTAATATAATTCTTTTCCTGATACATATGTTTAGTATATGTGTCATTGTCTCTGTGATACATTTATTCTATGTAATGGGTGACCATTAGTTAGCCGTGTGGTTTGATGAATTTCTTCTTGTCGTACTTTGTCAACCTAGTAGTACCCATGAAATGAATTTGACCATGTCTTTCCTATGATTTCTCATTCAGTCAGTGTGGATGTTGAAGGGAATATTCTGTTGTCATTTTCATTTAACGTGATGTATTTCATTGGCACACTGCTTCTTCTGTTCAAGCATAAGAATCATTATTTAATCATCCAGAGTCCTCTTGAACTGTGATTAAGATGAATCCACAATATTGAACTTGTGGGTTGCCGTACATTTTGCAGGGTCCCTGCCAACACTTTTGGAGTCTAAACTCAAAAGCCGGGGATCACAGATAAAATGTGAGTTGTTGAGTGTAACAATCAATTAACTTCATGTGACATTTTGCATAAGTTAACTAGCTTAGCAACCAAACCATCTACATCAACAAACTGTGATGAGCTAATTTTTAGAGCATCTACTCTTAAAACAGGTTATTAATACGTACTGGTAAAAGGGGAGTAAGGATCGCTCTATTTCTTAATGGCATATTTTGATAAATTCTGACAATTAAATTTTTATAGACCAGAAAATCTATTGTAATGAAGTCCTCTATTTATTTAAAAAATGGATGATCATTACTTATAAAAGGGGATGGAGTCAAATGAAAGTGGGAGTAGAAGCAAATATTTTAGTTTATTCATATGCCAATAATAAAACCTATTAGAAGCCAATATTCTAGGTTTTTCATATTCAAACAATGAAGGTTGGTTGTTGATTTATACACCACAAGGGCATGCGTTCACTCTCCTTAACGGTGCATGGATCTTTTTGGTGAGGTATTTATAAATACATTTATCAACGTTATTTGAATCTTGATATTCACTCTAATCTTGATTCGTCTCTAAAACTCAACTCATCTAAACTTTTCCATTATAAAAAAATGTTAATAATAAAACCTCCATTTACTTCGGCGTGTGTGACGTTTATATTTTATATAGGAATTTAAGGTAAAAAATTATACTCTAAAAATGATATTTTTCATATTATTTTTATTAAGAATATTATTTCAATATATAATTGATAATGTATTTGGTAAGTATTTAACATTTTCAGGAATATTATTTCCAAAAAAGTTGAGTATATAACAACTTTCTTTGGAGCTTGCCAAACATTATGCCTTAGACCACACTTTTGGATGAAATGCCTTACAAGTCACTATCATTTTACATATAATGCAAAAAATTATCTTTTAAAATCTCACTCCAACACTCCTTTTAGTTTTTGACTTAATTGCTCTTTGGTGTTATGATTAGTATTTTATGTTAGTATGTTATTTGCCATACTATATATGTAAAAGTAAAAATAGAATCCATATGATAAATTGTGTACAGATGTGTTTCTATTTCATTGTCATTAATAAGAGAGTAATATTCACTGCAATTTCTCTATTTTTATTGTCCTCGACTATTTGAGCGATAGTGTGTTTGATGGATGTATCATATATTAATGTTAATGATTATATAAATAATAATTTTTTTATAATATTAATGATTACACAATCTTGTAAAACAACAAAATAACATATTATAAGCTTGTAAAAAAAAGTGTGTTAAAATAAACAAAATATTATAAGAAATTATATTTATCAATATATTTATCTTCTTTAAATGAAAAAAAAAAATAGTAAATACAGCAGGCCAGCAACAGTATTGGGTACAAAATGGGCTTTTGGGCTTAAGGCCCAAAAAAGACAAAAATGAAGCTTCGGTTCAAAATAGACAGATTGTAAAGAAAAAGAATCACTCACTCATTTCACACTGCGAAAGAGAAGGAGCCATAAACTGCTACTTCTAGACCCATTCGAAACTCTTGAAACTTAAACCCTAATAACTCTCTCTCTCTTTTTCTCTTCCTTCTACATCACCGTCTTCAACCATGTCAGCTATGCTGGTACGTTCTCTCTCTCTCTCTCTCTGTGTTCTTCGTTATGTATTTCCCTAACCTAACTAACTAATTATTCAAAAATGTGGTTGAAAACAGCAACCTCAGATCATACTATTGAAGGAAGGTACAGACACATCGCAAGGTAAGCCACAACTTGTTAGCAACATCAATGCCTGCACCGCCGTCGCCGACGTCGTCCGAACCACCTTAGGTCCCCGCGGTATGGACAAACTCATCCACGACGATAAAGGCTCCGTCACCATTTCTAATGACGGCGCCACCATTATGAAACTTCTCGATATCGTTCATCCCGCTGCTAAAATCCTAGTTGATATTGCTAAGTCTCAGGACTCTGAGGTAACTAACTAACTAACAAACAAACTCCGATCTCATCATTTTGCATCAACTGTATTTATAGCGGGACTGTTTTTAATTTATTTATTTATTTATTGGACTCTGTTCAGATCGGTTTTCTGAAACATGATTTTTTATTTTTAGTAATTGTATTTCTTTTAGTTCAGATGCTTGAAATTGTAGAATTAAGGCCTATTTGAATCTTAAGCTTAATAATTAAGCACATTTAGCATAAGAGCTTAGCCATTTATGTAACAAAAAAAACGAAGTTAAACTTATCAGCTATAAGATCTTTTCTTGAGCTAATTAATCTCGGAGAGTTTATGGAAACTAGAAATCTGGACTTGTCATAAGTTGTTTCTATAAGATCTCCCAAATAGCCTCACAAGTGCTAATGCTTGTAGATACTCTCAAATAAGCCAATCTATTTAGGTTCTAAGAGTGTGTTTGTTTGTACATAAATAAACTATAGTATAGTTATTGTTGTTGTGAATGTGAAGGTTGGTGATGGTACCACCACTGTGGTATTGCTTGCGGCTGAGTTTTTAAGAGAAGCAAAGCCTTTCATTGAAGATGGTGTTCATTCTCAAAATTTAATACGGAGCTATAGGACTGCATGCACCTTGGTACGCACTTCTCTCACAACTTTTAGTTATTTTTCATTTTTCTCCCTATTAACTTCTATGAGTGAAGTTATGATTCTGAGTTGTTGCATTTGTTTTTTTTACGTGTATATTGATTTATGCAGGCGATTGAGAAGATTAAAGAGCTAGCTGTTAGCATCGAGGGAAAAAGTCTAGAAGAAAAGAAAAACTTGCTTGGAAAGTGTGCTGCTACAACACTTTCTTCAAAGCTTATAGGTGGAGAAAAGGAGTTCTTTGCATCCATGGTTGTGGATGCTGTAATTGCAATTGGGACTGATGATAGGTTAAACATGATTGGGATAAAGAAGGTAATTATTCTATTGCTTAGTTTACAACCTTGTCTCCACAATCCATATGCTGTATTCTATCATTTGTTTTGGTAATGCATTGTGTTTTTTAATAGAAAAAAATATATTTCGTAAATCAGTGCAAAAAGAGAGGATTAATGTACTTTTTAATAAAACCCACCATAATAGCTCATCAGTATGGTAAGGCTCTCCAATTACTTCGCATAAATGTGTGCTCGCACTTCAGTAATTGAAGTTAGAGTTAGAGATTTCTGTATGTGTGAGTGTACTTATGCAGGTTCAAAGTGTAAGATTATGAAAAGATTTGAATAAATACTTTTATATAATTTGACATTTTGGAGGAAACTATTGATTAGTTACATGGGATTTTAGATCTGTTTGTTAACAACTTCATTAGTTAGTATTAGGTTATCTAGACACTCCTTGAAACAAACATTTGATGGCTTGATAGATATCTAGGGTTTATTGCAATTGATGTCATTTTAACAAATGTAACCCCCATTTGAGGAATTGTAAAGCTTGTGCCATATAATCATCATTTAAATAAATCCTCACTCATTGGGCCAGTATTATACTATTATGTTCTTATTTCCCAATGTTGACAGTCTCTGATCTGAATCAATTTTAGAAACCCTTACTATTTTGGCATGTTTCCTAATTTTTGTCAATAGCAAGAACTTTTGTTTGTCATGTACTGATATATCAATGTTGTTGCTGTTACTTAGTTCTCCCATCACCTAAACAATATACTAAGTTTCAGACTTCAGTGGAATTTTCTTGTCATTTAGATTGCCTTTTATTTCCTCTAAGAGTTGAAAACATTGGCAATCCTTGATATTGTTCACCCCAATTAAGCTTCCTTAGTTTTAATCTTGGTTTAAGATATTTTCTTTTATAGTTAATGTTAAATGTGAGAAGCAATTTCATTTTCTTTAGGTATTTTTTGTGTGCAATGGTGTTAAGAATGGTTTTTTCTTCAGGTTCCTGGTGGTAACATGCGTGACTCATTTCTTGTCAATGGTGTTGCGTTCAAAAAGACATTTTCATATGCTGGATTTGAGCAGCAGCCCAAGAAGTTTCTCGATCCAAAAATACTTTTACTTAATGTTGAATTGGAGCTAAAATCCGAGAAAGAAAATGCTGAAATAAGGTGCTAATATTTACAATTTGTTTGTTTGTTTTGTGTTTGTTGATATTGGGTTTCTATGAAAGGGTTGCTTAGTTATGTGACTTCCTTCGCTTCATTCTTGTGTTCTGTACAGATTATCAGATCCATCACAATATCAATCAATTGTTGATGCAGAATGGAATATTATTTATGACAAACTGGATAAATGTGTCCAAAGTGGTGCTAAAGTTGTTCTTTCACGTTTGGCTATCGGTGATCTCGCTACACAGGTTTTAATTATTATTTTTTGTAGAAACTATTTTATTTCATATTGCCATAAAGCTGTTCATGTTATGTGACCTTTTTAATGAGTTACAACCATTATTTGCTGCATGTTTTCCTGCTCTAAAACTGTTGTGAGGCATTATATCCATTGCCTCATGCAATCTACTTACATGTAGTGCATAACTATGAGCTTCTATTTTTTATTATAAGATAATTTTTGCAATTTTTTTTGGTACTAGCTCTTGTTTTTTAGTTATAACTGTATATTGACATTTACATTGTTAGTGTATATTGACATCCTTATAAACTGTTTGTGAAATGCTAGGAAATAAATATTTTGTTTGACCTCTGAAAAACTTCCATGTATATCGATTAATTTTTATTTTAATAACTTGCCTTTGAAACAGTATTTTGCAGATAGAGACATTTTCTGTGCTGGGCGTGTAGCCGAAGAAGATCTAAAAAGAGTTGCTGCTGCAACTGGGGGAACTGTACAAACATCTGTCAATAACATTATTGATGAGGTTGTGCATTATTTGTGGGGTTCTGCATCGTTTGCTTGTTTTGTAGTTTTATGCGTAGTTACTAAAATTCTTTTTGATTTATTTGCATGAAGGTTCTTGGAACTTGTGAGATTTTTGAGGAAAGGCAAGTAGGAAATGAGAGGTTCAACATATTCAATGGATGTCCATCTGGCCAAACAGCCACCATAGTTCTTCGTGGTGGAGCCGATCAGGTCTGTTAGATGTAGTGCAATAACTGTTCATGTATCTTGTAATTTTGAACACATTTAATAGGCTCTGCCGTAATAGGCATATACTTGATTTTTGGCTATTTTTCACAGTTCATAGAGGAAGCAGAGCGGAGTTTGCATGATGCAATCATGATTGTTAGAAGGGCTTTGAAGAATTCAACTGTAGTTGCCGGTGGAGGTGCTATAGATGTATGTCTTCATCCAAAACTTTATTGTACATCTCATCGCATCGTGATAGTGACTGTTAAATATTGAAGTGTGGTTATTTTTGACAGATGGAAATAAGCCGGTACCTAAGGCAACATGCACGCACAATTGCTGGAAAGTCTCAGCTTTTCATCAACTCCTATGCAAAAGCTCTTGAGGTACGCATTTGAAAATTGAATATGGACTAAAGCGGTATACGGGCAGTATTCTATTATTTTAATAATCATATATAGCTTTGATTGTAATGGAATGCAGCACCTGTTGGACACAAGTGTGAAGTATTTGTTTTTTTTAACAGACTACAGACAAGCAGCATTGTCTCCCTTTGCAAAATTTTTGAAAAAAAAGTAATCTCATTTAAAAGAAATGAGTTTTGTTCTTCCATACCTAACAAACCCAACATCATTCTGGATTACAGGAAGTTTCCTATAGGAGTTTTATCTTAATGATCAGAAACTGTTAATCATATGTTTTCAGTGTTATAGTGCTGTAGCATAGCAGACTTTGAATAAACTTCAATTTTCTGGCATCCACAACATGGCCATTATTGTTTTCAAATAGAGGCTATAGTGCTGTAGCATAGTGAAATTTGAACAAACCCCTATTTTTGTCTGTCATCAGTATTTTCTGTGAACAATCCGCTAACTTCATTACTGCTTTATTATGGAGGAAGAGGGTGGTGGGGGCATAGGATTATTGAATGTTTTTGGTTTGCAAGATATATTTTTTTCACATGTAGATTGGCTCACTAAGTATCTTGTTTAACATGTATACTGCTTAGGATTTGTAAGATATGAGACACAGTGTTTGGGATCTCGTTCATCTGTTCAAAGAGTATAATTGTTTTATTGTATCTTGATGCAGACAAATTTTCTGTTTTAATGCAGGTTATTCCTAGGCAGTTATGTGACAATGCTGGATTTGATGCCACTGATGTGCTGAACAAACTTAGGCAGAAACATGCACTTGCTACTGGTTGGTTGACCTTTGGTTTATGTGCCTAGAAGTAGGGTTAAATTAAATCAAGCCTAGCTGGAGCTTATAAGCTTGGCCTGACCTGTTTTACATGTGAACTGAGCTCAAGCACTCGTGAACAATAAATAACAGTTTATGTATTTACACTGACACTCATACACACTTGCAAAAGGAATCAATTGTCAATTGCATTGTTGATATCCTAAAAATCGACATTCTTTTCAATTCTTTATTATTATATCCATGTCCACTACACCACATTCATAATATTTTTTATAAAATATTAATTGAATGAAATATCTCACTTATAGGTTGAGTTCATCAGTCATAGTAAATTTAATTAAAAGTACTGTTTCACTAAATTATGCCTGCTTTTGAGTTGAACATTAAACTCTTGGGTTTAGTTCAATTAATTAATGTTGGTTAGACTGTTTTTATTTCCTCTTAACATTTCTTCACTTCATCAGTTTAGACAATTTATTCATGGGCATACTTTTAATAACAATAATAACCATGCCAAGTTTTTACATAGTTATGCCCAATTAGATTACAAACAATTAACTTCACTCAAACCTCCACTCAGAAGAAAACCATATTTTGTTGTAACCACAATGCAATTAGGATTAGTTTGTGCTATCATATGTAACAATAATATTGTTATACTGTCCTTTGCACGTAAGGTTGCTTCAAGTATATAGATGGAAAATTTTCTCTAATTGGTAGATGATCTGGACTTGAATTCATGTGTATCTGTGTGTTGAGGTTTACCTGACATTGTCAGAGTTCTTCGGATGGGTTACTAGTTAAAAATCTTATTATTTACTGCTTGCTGAAGGTGAGGGGGCACCATTTGGGGTGGACATAGCCACTGGTGGAATTGCGGATTCATTTGCCAACTTTGTCTGGGAGCCTGCAGTTGTGAAGGTACTTGTCCACATTTATATCCATGATTTTGTATTCTGATTTTACTGTATGTGCATGGTTTCTAAGTAAGTTTGTAAATTTGCAGATCAATGCTATAAATGCTGCCACAGAGGCAGCTTGCCTTGTCTTAAGCGTGGATGAAACAGTTAAAAATCCCAAGGTAAATATCTGTTCTATCATTTGTATGTTTACTGAAGACTGCTTTTGTTTAGGAAATCATTTCATGTTGACTTGCTCAATTTGAAAGTATTAACAATCAATCCGTGCACAATAAGCCGATGCTCTGGATTAGATAATGAAGGTAGCATGGTTGTGTTCACGGATATTAATCTCTTTAGGTCCGCATGTCTGCTTTCTCTGATCCTTGATTTGAATTGAGGGCCTGGTTAAGACCTACATTTTAAAAGAAAAAAAAAAGGAATTAATGATCTATGGTATATCAAAATTTCATTTTAATTGATATATATTTGTTTTGTTTATTAAATAAATGGATCTAGTCTGAGAGTGCACAAGGAGAGGCTGCTGCAAGTGCAATGGGAGGCAGAGGTCGTGGAGGTGGTTTCCGTGGTCGTGGACGAGGAATGCGTAGGTGATGAGAAATGTGCTCTAGTTGGTTAGCATTTTTCTCATGCGTTGAATGTCTAATATGCACAAGGCCACTGCATGTATGTTTCTGCTATTGATTGGTGTTGCTAGAAGCATACCATATTTATCGACTTACAGATGATGATATGAAATGGTATAATATGGGGATTGTGGGAGCATCATCTGGTCAATTTAGGATTTGATAGTTGCAATTTTCAGGCCTTGTCTTTTTGAAATGTGGTCATTTTATACGTTGGAGGGGTCAAGTTTATTAGATGGCTGTTGTTGGGGACTGATATTTTGTGTGAAATTTTGCTTCACTTTGTTCAAACACTACTTAACTCTTTTTACTACCAAGTATTTATGTGCATGTGATTTTTTTATCTGTAGCTTTACGTTGCAATCTGTGGAAAGATCCTTTAGAACATTGCACACAAATTGCAGAAACTAATTTATGGGAAAATAATCCATCACGTTACCGTCAAATTAAACCACTATTATTTGGTTAATCGATCTATAGATAGTTTATGAAAGTGCTTCGTCCTCTCATGGTAAGCTCCCCATCGTTGGTAGTTAGAGAGTGCTAGCAACTGTGTATGACATTCTTTTCAACACGCATTAATTCGATGAAGTTGTTAGCTTCAATTAGACTTTGTTCTTGCAAAGCTTCATGATTGCATTAACAGCAAATAAGAATAATTGTGTAGAAACGGAAATAAACATTTCAAGGGTTGAAAATGTTTTAAAACTCAACCTTTCATCTTTTGTTCTTGTATATAAAATATATAAAATTATAGCTTTTAATTTATATAAAATTATCATACTTGCGAATTTTGATAGAATTTGCATGAATGTGTTTATAATATCATAAAAAGTTCTCTCATAAAATATAACTAAAAATTTAATTTTTAGATTCATATTTTTGTCAATTTTACTTTTTTTTTTACATTTTTTAAATCTTTATATTGTATTGATCTCAAGTTAAAAACTCTGAATTTTTGTGGATGATTTTTTATTAAATTCTAATCATACTTGCGAAAAATTATTTAAAAATTTTGAAGTTTAAATGATCGAATATGATTTATTTTTAGTGATTAAAACTGTTTCAAAGGCAATTAAACATGATTTGAAGTTTTAGTTAGTGACTAAAATTGTTTGAAATTGAAAAGTTGAAATGTTAATAGCCAATCTTAATAGCCAAACAATTTTAATAGCCAAATAGTGGGGTAGTGTTGGTGATCGTGCCGTGGATGGTTTGTTATTTGTTAAGGGTTCAAAAAAAAGTAAGGGAACACACAGTTGACTGAGTTTGTTATTGGGACTGTTGAATGGCTCAAATATGTCCCCTTTCTCTAAGATTGTTTATATATATATACGGATAATTAATGGACAAAATCTCTATAGGCTGGTGACTAGCTTATCAAAGTAAGAAGAAAACAATTTGTAGATATACATATTATTAACTATTGATAGAAGAAGCTTTACAAACAATTACACAATCGTTTTTTTTTTCACAAGATAAACTCAAATCAGCATTTTTTTTTAAAAACCCCTTTAGTATCAAGAGTAACTTTAATAACATCAAACACAATCAATGCAAGATGAAGATTCATAAGAAACAATAATCCACATTATGATAATTGAGAAACTATTACAAATATCTAATAAAAACAACTTCAATAACATGGAAATAAACTTCATAGGAAAAACATCCAAAGACATTTAAATTCATATCTTATAAAATACGAATAATAATTAACTAAAAATTCATTATGCTACAATTCTAAATCTCAGAAGCCTGTGATCACAGAGTGGTTGGTGACCTTAATCATATCAGCAGCACAGCCTTCTACAGGAATGGGGGCAATATCACCCACCGACGTGGATACCTCGGTCTCCCTTCCTTTCCATCAAATAACTGCAGGTAAATCAAAGACAAGATGGAAGATACACATTAAAATATGCAAAGAGACCAAAAGATTAACAGTATTGGTTCAATTTATACTATTTGTCATTTAATATGGTTTCAATTCATCCTATACAAATGTCAGTGTTGCAGTAGAAAGAAGTAACATCATGTGAATTGAATAATCAAGTTACCTACAAAACTTTCAAAATTTACAGGCTAATTTACTTCTGGTGTTTCCTATTTTCATTTCCACTTATAAAATAAACATTAGAGAAGACATTATAAAATTTTAAAATATATTGAAAACTTTTGAAAATTCTGGAAAATTTCAAAACATTGTTTCCTGTGTTTTCAAAAATGCATTCTCTCGTTAGCTTTCATCTTCTTTCTATCACAATTAAAATGTCATTCCAGCCACTCACATATAAAATAAAAATTGGAATTTTTGTCAGAAAGTGATGAACCCTAAAAGCAAACAGTTTTAGCCATATCATATGCACACTTAAAACTACTTTCTAATATTTTTATAAAGTATCCTTTGAAAGAAAGCTTTCATGTGGACCGTAAATATCTTCACTCATGCCAATATATTTTTATATAAGATAGAGACACTCTATACTGAATTAGTGAACTGAAAAAGAAAAGGTAAGAAGACAGACCTTCTTCAAGCGCCTGTGCTTTGCAAGAGCCCAGTTGGTCATGATAAAAGTAGCAACCGCGAGAAATAAATAACCGGCAATGGTTTGCGTTGCAATGTTGAAGCCCAACCACTGGTAGATTTCTGTTGTATAATTTGCACAAGTAACGATATTGAAGAGAAAGCCACGTGGGATTTGATACCCACCTTCTCCAGCTGGTCCGCGAAGATTCCTCAGTATAATATGGCAATAGAAGTTTGAAACTTGACAAAGTATCCCAAACCCGAACCCGATCTTCATTTGAAGGTCACTTACTGGGGTATATAATGGATGGTTCACATAATAAGCAATATAAGAACCAAAGCACCAGTAATAAGCACAGTTGCGGAAGACGTTGGAAAGGGGCGAGGTTGCATGGCTGAAGCGATGCACAAAAAATGTTTCCAGAATTCGTTTGGCGTAATGGAAACACCAATAGTACAAGGCATATGTCTGCACCGGTTGGATGACACGTTCACCTTTGTAGCCAAAATACTGGTAGACAGGTAAGTAATAGAAGACTGGATAGAGAAGCAAAGGTCCCAAGTACTCGAAGAAGAAAAGCGTACGGTAAGAAACTTGTGGACCTAAATCCTTGAATACTAAGGTTAAGGTTTCTGAATTTCCACTCGTGTAGTCATTTAGACTCTTTTTGTAATTAAGAACAACAGGTCTTTCCTTTGATCCTGGTTGGACAGGAAGTGTCAAACGCTGCCTTGATGGATGCTTTTTGACTGTTGAAGCGAAACATACGAATCATGTTAATGAGCCATGAAATCCAAGACAGACATACATACACAGACAAGCATTTATTTTTGTTTCTTTTGAGAGAACCATTAAGATGGAATAAGAAAGCCATAAAATAATATGAACTGGATGCAATGAATTGAACTAGTATAGTCATCGAATACCACACCATTACAAATAAGAATACAACCTTTGTTTGAAAATTTAGATACTGATACAGTATGGTATGGCATGACACGTATAAAAATTGTATGTATTGTTTCATCCAACATTAGAAATCACGTGAAAGTATATAAGAAATAACAGATGGGCCATTCCATGATTGAAGGAAAAGGCGTAGAAATGAGTTTGTTTGGTAAGTAATTACAACTGCAATACAAACTAATTTATCAAGAATCAAGTATTTGTTACAATATTAGTATCGGACATGTATCGGTCACTGGTAGAACAGGCTGCTATAATCATTAAACAGAACAGTAGAATAAATATTTTTTACAAACTAAATAGTAAGGATGGAAAAAACCAATGAACCTACTACAAGGCTGCTATCAGTTATCACCATAACATAAGTTCAAAATACATCACAGAAATAACTAAAACAATATATAGAAACATCTCAGACCCATCAAGACATAAGCCTGAGACCAACTTGATTTTGTCATTTTTCTGAACAGATATTATCATATTACTAAAAAAATGTAATTTATTTATGTATACATAAAAGTTTTGTCACTTACTTCGCTTGTAAATTGCCTCCTGCAGATCTGCTACAGTAGCCTGTGACAAAGAAACAATTATATAAGCCATAAATCATTACTTTAGAAAACAAATCACTCATTTCCCAATTGAAAGGCTACACAAAAAGAGGAAATTCCAAATTCTATAAATAAAATCTCATTCCTGTTTAGCAACCTAAGAAATAAAATTACCCTTTTGTGACTTTTATGACAATAGCAAACACAACAAAATATGCACACAGAAAAGGCTAAGAAATTTGAAAAAGACATACAGAATCACTGAGCTGAATGCCACCTTTAACAATCTCTCTTCCACTCCTAGAAACCAAAGTGAGCTTCATCTTTGAAATCCAAACAGTGTCAGCAACACACTTTACAAATCACTAAATGATTATATTCAAGATCCAATCCAATAGAAGTAGAACCTAAAATCCAAAAAACAAAAAAATCACAAAAACAGATTCAATCAAACCCATATACATCAGCAGCAAAAAAAAATGCAAGGAGTGTGATTTTCATATAAAGCTATCAAATTTACAATTATGCAATAAAACCATAAAAAAAAAAATCACACATTTAAATTCTCAAAAACTACGACAGAGTAATCAAATCTTCGAAGAATCATGGCAAGTTCGAAGCTTTTGTAAAGAAGTAATAATGGGTAAGAATGAAAAAGTAAAAGATACAAACTTTAATGAAGAAAATTGGATTTCGATTATAACAAAGAATGTGGGTCATCACCAAAGAGGGTATTCAAACGTACCCAGAAAAAATTTGGTACCAAAAACAATATATGAAGTTAGTTAAGAAGACTCAATTGAACAATAAGAAGCAAAAAAGGGATTTACAATTGCAATTACCTGAATTGTAGGAAGAGTGTGTGTTTTGATAGTTCCTCACAAAATGGAGGTTTAATAATTTGGAGAGAAAAATGAAATATTTAAGATGGGAAGGATAAAATAATGTGAGGTGTGGTTAGTAATACTAGATGAGGCCAAAGCATATGTATGCATTAATGGGATATAGTTAGGGTAGGACAACTAACCATTTAGGCTGGTCATTTATTTCAACTATATCATTCAAATTTCAACACAAAAATAAATTCAACACATATCATATGTTTACTATTGATAAAAAAAAAAAAAGAGCCCATAATTTTTTAATTAGCTAAAGAAAATATTAAAACCAATTCATATTACATGGTGTATTGAGGAATTGTAAAAACAAAATTTTTTATGCAAGCAATAAAATATAGAGTCACCACAAACGGACTCAAACGCCACAAAAGTTAGGCCTCTTGAAACAAAAATTATAATATAGTCCAAATGATTTAAACACCAAGAATTGAAATCGTAAGTTAAATTACCTTTGAATTAACAAACTCGTGAAAGAGTTGCACATTATTAAACAAAAGTGATGTATCAAACTCGACTTGATAAAAAATAATTGAATTATACAGTTTTTTTATAGATCTAATACAAACTATTCAAATAGCTTTAAATGTTGAGCGAACTCTTTTGTGGTGTGTACTTAACATTCATAAATGATAAACATGCGACTCTATATCATTAGATAAAGCACATTAGACTCTCAACCATTGTCAAATTGTCATTCATATAGATCTAATGTTTCGACTCAAAAAGAACAAATGTTAAAGTTGATTCTTCTTCTTCACAATGTGTGACACATTATTATGACCACCATGAAGCACACTCCGAAAAATTAAATTATCCTTTGTTGGAAGATGATTCAAGAAAAGTTTTTACATAACAGACACTCTTCAACTGAGTCACCTTATTCCACACCAAAGAATAGGAAGGAGATGCATTTGATAACAAGTTATATGGATCTTTAACAGTGTAAAGTTCATTCTGACCAAACTAGTAAAGCCATCTATTTGAAATGCATCTTTAACTGTGCACTATGTTATCAAAGTTTTCTTCCATTCAAACAAGTTATGTATCCACTCCCAACTAAAACTCACACCCCCTCACCCCATTGCACCATATCCACCGCCTTATATATATATATATATATATATATATTGTCAATATAAAAAGTTTATGTAGTATCGATAAATCACAACCGTTAAATCATTAAAATTGTTTGACTTTTATCAAAATTATCTCTAAAATCATTTTTATGAATGGTAGTGATGTAGTGCCAATATAAAAAATTTTACAATAACAATGCATGATAATTGAACTCTAATACTTTTATTTAGTGTAGATAAATTATAAAATCTCATAAACTTGTCCATAACAAACCTCTTTTAACCCACATATCCAACCAAAATAATGTATGATTTAATAAAAAAGGTATTATTTTATATAATCTAATAAATTATTATCCAAAATTTTAAAACTATAAATATTAATTTAAAATTTAAAACTAAATTAATTTTTAGTAAATACAACTTTTTATTTACATATAATATATATTATATCTTTATTTTTCTTATCTAACAAATAAAATAAAATAATTATTTTTTCAATAAATAAAATCAAATTATTTGGTTACTTGTGATTTTAAAAAGTTTGAAATTTTTTATTTAGTAGTTGTAATCAATTTTTTAAATATAAAATTATTTTATTATATGTTTTGTATTTTTTAATTTATATAATATTTTAAAAAACTATTGTAAGATAATTTTTTTTGAATAATATTTTACAATAATAATTTTGTTATTTAAATAAAATATTTTATATTATGTTATGATATTGTATATACTAAATATATGATATATATTATCTTATTTATTATCGGGTAGACATCAAACATTCGACGACGTGATAATATTTATTTCATCGTAATCTCGTTATATCTTAATTCTACTTTGTATCATGTCCATGTGAAATATGTGTATCAAACTAGATTGCATCACTTGCTTAATTTGCCTAGAAGTAGAAGTTGTTGGTTGATCAAATAGCAATGCATTTATTACCTAACTATGACCTACTTTATGCTTGATTAGATTATGGTCCGTGAAATGCGAATTATTAATTTATTTAATAAATTTTACGAGTAATATTTTATATATTATAAATATATTTATCTTAAAATATTATTCTATTGATTTATAATAATTAAATATGATTAAGAAAATTAAAATGAGATTAAATCATATTTATTACAATTATTTAATTTAGTTTTTTAAATTTTTTTGTTAAATTTGTATGATAATTTATAATATTAGATGATTGTCTTTATTTTTATACTTTGATTGTCATTTTGTTTTTCAGCACATAACAGTACTTATATTTATTTGATGAAATAAAATGTAAAATACAAATAAACAAAATAAGATGTAAAAAGTTAAAAATATAATTTAATATTTAATATTTTTTTTATTTTAAAAAATGTTAATATTGAACTATATTGTAGCACAGTCTGAAGTTTGTAATTTATTTTATTAAATATTTATATATACTTTAAATATAGTTTTAGGTATTTAAAATTTGGTTTAAATATATCTTTAGTCCTTACAATTATACCATTTTTCTATTTTGGTATTCATAAGTTTTTTTATTTAGTTGACATCCCTGCAAATATAATTTTATCTCAAAATAGTCTTTGAGTTCAATTTTTGTTACAAAAACTATAACATCATCAGTATGTTTTAGTCCCACCAACACCAAGTGCTTGTAAGAATGCTAACATAAACTACGTTGTCCTGAATCTACCAACCACCTCATGCATATTACTAAGACTCCTCCTCCTTCAACACAACAACAACAACAATCCCGTCACCCAAAAACTCTAATGAGGCAAAACCAACTCTCTTCCTCTATTGATTATCTCACTAGAGGTAATTTTTGCTTATTGATCTGTCTTCTGTTACTAATTGTACAATATTATTCTGAAATTTCAAAATTAACCATTTTATTGTTTGATTTTGAGAAAATTTAGCTATTGTGTTGGCTTTATTAAGTTGATATCGAATAAAATGCATGACCAATTACTCTTTGAGTGTTGTTTGTTAAATGAAGCATTCCTTTGTTTTTAATCACTCCACCTAAATTTAATGTTATGTTGTTGGTGGTGGAAACTTCATTCAATCCATCTAAGAAAAATGTTGTGGTGGTGGAAACTTTTATAAATCCAGCAAAAAAAAGTCTTCTTGTTAAGATTTGGGGGTGATGGAATTGTTGTTGTTGTGTTGAAGGAGAAGGAGTCTCAATATCTACGTGGAGTGTGGGGTGGTTGGTGAGTTCACGTCAGTGTAATTTTTGTTACGCATTCTCATAAATACTTGGCAGGACCAATACATATTGACGACGTTGGAGTTTTTGTAAGAGAAATTGGGCTAAATACTATATTTGCAGGGATGTAAACCAAACAAAACACTTATAGGACCAAAATAAATAAATAAAATATTGTAATTGCAAAGACCAGAGACATATGCATACCTTAAAGGTTTTAACTAATTGTCTTTGCAGTACTTTATTTTTCATTTTTTTTTAACATTCAAATTTTCATTATAATAAGGAATTTTTAAAACAAAAAATAGCATTCAGTTATAAATAAATAATGTTGAAAGTTGAGTGTTAACATATTATTTTCAGAATACATGTCCCGTAAACTTTTGTTCATTATTTTTTAAATAATTTTTAATATATTCATATTTTATGATTATTTTAAATAAATTTGTGTATTTTAATAATTGAAAGTAATTTTTTTAATAATTTTTAATATATTCATATTTTATGATAATTTTTAATAAATTTATGTATTTTCTTTCAAATATAATATATATTTTAATTTTATAAAATAATAATATTATAATTATTTATTATGATTATTAATTTATTTGCAAAATTCATTTGATATTTTTATTAAAAATATTGGGAATGAAAAAATTAGTCGTAAAATAATGAATATGAAATGTTATGACTTATTTGGTTTCTTAAAGAATGTTATTATGAGTAAAACATTTATAACTTATTCCTATGGTATCTTGAAATTTTGAGATACAAAAGTGTATATAAATTAATGTCCTTAAAGGTATATAGATCTTCATTATATATGAATTAATTTAGTTTCGATGTGTTTGAATCTATTAAGAAATAGTAATAGTTTGCAAACAAAAATGTGTAACTAATTTTTTTTTTAAAGCTAACTATTATTGTTATATAAGAGAACTAATGAGAAAAACTTACATACAATAAGTGAATGGACATAAGTGAGATGATCATATTGTTGACAATCAATATTGTTCGATTAATTAAGTTTTATAAGTATAATATAATAATAGTTGTGGCAAATTCATATATAATTTATAAAAATTGTTAAACATAAAGTTGAAATATGTCACATTTTTCATAGGAAAAAAAAGTTTATTACAATAACACTCATATATAATGCATATGGTTGAGTGACATGAACAATTGTCGAATTAGAAAATATTGATTGGTTTAAATTACATTGTGAAACCGAATTCAATTTCAAAAGTCATTGTGCTTGAAATTATTGTGATACACAAAAAAATTGAAAATAACAAAGTAGTTGTCTATTACTTAATTATGAATGTAATGGTTTGTTTGTGTAAAGTTGGAAGTCTACCTAAAAAATAAAATAATATTCTCCATTCGACTATTATCCTCTTATTCACGTAAGTTGGAAGTCTACCTAAAAAATAAAATAATATTCTTTATTCGACTCTAATTTTGTATTCATATGTTTGTCTTTAACTATGCATTACAATTTGATTTGAGGAGGAGGGGATTTATCAGGTCACACTCTGTTTTATAGCCGCGATTGTCGACTAAAATGACAATGACTTTGCCTAACGACACAAATTTAAAATATAGTCTAGATTGCAAGTAGATCCTAATTTGTTGATTGCCACGACCAATTTATACTGATTTATTAGCGCTATCATGTTTAGATAATACATATGGTTGAATGGTTAGGTTTTATTTATTTATTGAATTGAATGAATAGTTGAATTTTTAACGTATAGAATCATTACTCACCAAGTGGAATAATTGTGCATGAATGCGAAAGGAGAATTGATAGTATGAAATATTACTCAAAAATGTAATTGATTGACATAATTTAAATGTAATGAGAAATGCCTAATCATGTTATAAAAAAAATATTATAAAAAAATACATAATAAGAAGAAGGAGTGAGGGAAAGTGAATCATTATTGACCACTAAGTGGAATAATTGTGCAAAAGATGATTGATAACGTAAAATACTACTATAATTGATTGATATAAAAAAGTAATGAGAAATGCATAATAATGTTATAAAAAAAATATATAATAAGAAGAAATAGAGAAATGTAATTGATTGTCATAATTTAAATATAATGAGAAATGTAATTGATTGACATAATTTAAATGTAATGAGAAATGCCTAATCATGTTATAAAAAAATATTATAAAAAAATACATAATAAGAAGAAGGAGAGAGGGAAAGTGAATCATTATTGATCACTAAGTAGAATAATTGTGCAAAAGATGATTGATAACGTAAAATACTAATATAATTGATTGACATAAAAAAGTAATGAGAAATGCATAATAATATTATAAAAAAATGTATAATAAGAAGAAATAGAGAAATGTAATTGATTGACATAATTTAAATGTAATGAGAAATATAATTGATTGACATAATTTAAATGTAATGAGAAATGCCTAATCATATTATACAAAAAAATTATAAAAAAATACATAAGAAGAAGGAGA
The DNA here is from genome assembly GCF_000331145.2 of Cicer arietinum. NCBI lineage: Eukaryota > Viridiplantae > Streptophyta > Magnoliopsida > Fabales > Fabaceae > Cicer > Cicer arietinum. Next base: position 48,815,328 of record NC_021161.2, read on the forward strand.
GAGGAAAAGTGAATCATTATTGATCACTAAGTGGAATAATTGTATAAAAGATGATTGATAACGTAAAATACTAATATAATTGATTGACATAAAAAAATAATGAGAAATGCATAATAATATTATAAAAAAAATGTATAATAAGAAGAAATAGAGAAATGTAATTGATTGACATAATTTAAATGTAATGAGAAATATAATTGATTGACATAATTTAAATGTAATGAGAAATGCCTAATCATATTATAAAAAAAATATTATAAAAAAATACATAATAAGAAGAAGGAGAGAGGAAAAGTGAATCATTATTGATCACTAAGTGGAATAATTGTGCAAAAGATGATTGATAACGTAAAATACTAATATAATTGATTGACATAAAAAAGTAATAAAAAATGCATAATAATATTATTAAAAAAATGTATAATAAGAAGAAATAGAGAGCAAAGAAGTCATTCTAGTGTGACACCTAAGAATATTTATAATGTGGCAAAAATAAAAAACATGTGGCGAGTGCTAAGACAACAAAATAAATTTAGATATTTATTTTAATAAATTATAAATAGATTTACTAGTAGTGTCTCATTTAATACCGTCTAAAATTATATATAAATGATTTAAATATAATTTTGTATTTATTACAAGTGTATTAAAAATTGTGTATTTAAATTTTGATGTGTTCAAATTTTCTTTTTTCAAAATAAAATTATAATTTTTATTTATTATTAATCTTAGAACACTAGTATGACAAATTATATATATTAATCTTATTTTGAGTCACAGACTTGAAGCTTCGGCCACTTAGTTGTTAACTCAATAAATCTCGTAGATTCTCTCATGAATAATTTTGATATGAAAGAGTAAAGTGATCTCATCTTCTTTTTTAAAATAATCGTGTTTCTTTACCTCTTTAAATAATAAAAGATCGCACTTTATTTTATAATATAGTTTACACATGAAATGATTCATTCTTCCAATAACTACACGCCTTGTATTAGAAACACAAACATTTGTCTGTTATTTATGTTATAATGTGTATTTTAAAAGAACTTATTTTATCCTATCAATTATAAAAAATCACACATAAATTTAGAATTATATTTTAAATGGGTAAATATTTTTTTTTTCAGAAATTTACTTCTAATTAGCATAAAAATTATATTTTCATATGTATAAAGACTTTTGGATAGGAAAAAAAGTTCTCTATTTTAAAATTTGAAAAGTTATTGAAATATTGGTTTTCACAGTTCATAAGTATTACACATATTAATTAGTTATAATATAATAATTATTTATTATCGGTTCGATGTGGTTTTTAGTTTAAATTATAAGTATTACAGTGTTTTAATTAATTTAATTTAAACTTTTAGATAGTATATATTAATTTTTTAAATATTTTTTTACTATGTTTTACAATATTATTACCATATACACATTTGTGTGTCCCCACAACCACCGACAAGTTTATTAGATCCACAAAATGTGTAGGTGGACGTGGAACAATGTTAGTCTCATATTCCGGCCAACATGTTAATTTATCAGTTTAATTATTATGTAATCCAACCGTTGAAATTAATTGACAAATTAATTGATAGTACAAAAGAACTTTACTTAAATCCTTACTTTATACATTCTTCAAAAAACAAGATTTTACTTTATACTCATATGTTTTATTCTGAACACTTGTTATTAAAATCTAAACCAAGAGAAAATAGTGTCTGCAATGGCAGAAACTACAAAGAAGAAAGGACACATAGTGATGATACCATTCATGGCACATGGTCATCTAATTCCATTCCTAGCACTAGCAAGAAAAATCCAACAAACAACAAATACTATCTACACCATCACAATAGCTTCCACACCCCTCAACATTCAACACCTTAAATCAGCAATTTCCACAACATTTTCTAACAATGATATCTCAATCCATCTTGCTGAACTACCTTTCAATTCTAGCCAATATGGTTTACCACCAAACATTGAAAACACAGAAAAACTTCCTCTTACTGATATCATCAAAATCTTTCATGCATCAACAAGCCTTCAAGCTCCATTTAGTTCCTTAATATCAAACATCACAGAACAAGAGGGTCACCCTCCACTTTGCATTATATCAGATGTTTTTCTTGGTTGGGTTACCAATGTTGCAAAGTGTTTAGGAACTAAGAACATAACATTCACAACTTGTGGTGCTTATGGAACTTTAGCTTATATCTCTATTTGGTCTAATCTACCTCATAGAAAAACTGATTCTGATGAGTTTTGGGTTGAAGGGTTCCCTCAAAACTATAGATTCCACATCTCTCAGATGCATAGATATCTAAGACAAGCTGATGGAAGTGATAGTTGGTCAAAATTCTTCCCTCCACAGATAGCACTTTCTATGAAATCTGATGGTTGGATTTGCAACACTGTTGAAAAGATTGAAACTTTTGGGCTGCAACATTTGAGGAAGTATCTTGAACTTCCTGTTTGGAGTGTTGGACCTCTTCTTCCTCCATCATCTGCATTAAAGGGTTTGAATTCGAAGTACCGGGCCGGAAAAGAATCCGGCATAGCCCTTGAAGAATGCATTGAATGGCTTGATTTGAAAGATGAAAAGTCTGTTCTTTACATTTCATTTGGATCACAGAACACAATAAGTGCATCACAAATGATGGCTTTGGCAGAAGGGTTGGAAGAGAGCGAGAAAACTTTTATTTGGGTCATTAGGCCACCTTTTGGCTTTGACATGAATGGAGAGTTCAAGGAAGAATGGTTGCCAAAAGGGTTTGAAGAGAGAACGAGGCTTAGCAAAAGAGGTTTGTTGGTTCATAAATGGGGACCACAATTGGAGATTCTTTCACACAAATCAACAGGAGCATTTCTGAGTCACTGTGGTTGGAATTCTGTTTTGGAGAGTCTTAGTCAAGGTGTGCCAATTATTGGATGGCCACTTGCAGCAGAGCAAGGATACAATGCAAAGATGTTGGTGGAAGAAATGGGAGTGAGTGTGGAGCTGACAAGAACTGTGGAAAGTGTGATTTCTAAGGAAGATGTGAAGAGGGTCATAGGAATAGTTATGGATCAAGAAGGGAAAGGAAAGGAGATGAAGGAGAAGGCAAATGAGATTGCAGTGCACATGAGAGAGGCAACGATAGAGAGAGGTGAAGAAAAGGGGTCTTCATTGAGAGCAATGGACGATTTTGTTAGAACCATTTTATAATATATGGATCTATGAATTGTTGCATTTGAGGTTGAGAAATAAAGTTACTTTTTTTTTATAGGCAAATGTTAGTGGCTAATAATTTGTTAAGGTAGGCAAATGTTAGTGGTTAGTAATTTGTTAAGGGAGGGTGGATTTATTAGCATCAAAGATCAAACACTGAATCTCTTCCATGAAACTCATTCAGTGTCTCAACCTGTATCATTAGATTACCCCTTTGAGGACAAAATAAAGTTACTGAAGTAAAACATAACATAAACTCCTCAACAATCTATTAACATCAGATTTCTATAATGTTATGAAGGCAAATGCAATGGTCCATTGGCGCACACAGAATAATTATCATTGGATTTTTTTTCTAATATTAAAACATGGAGAATGACCCTCAGCAATAATTATACTTTCCTTTTTCTTTTCTGTTTTTGGACATATTCCTGAACCCATTTCTACCTATTATAATTGGATATTTGGAGAATGACCCTCCCCCTCTATATGGAAGCAGGGTAGAGGATTTTCTAAATGCTTCCCATAAAAAAATTCTGCTGCCTACAATATGATACATGTACAAATATGCTAGACAAAAAATTTACAGAGAATGAGGCTTTTGGCCAAAAGAAAAGCACTACGTTTTCTAATTCATTTGGGTATCAAGTGACCACCACACTGCCATCAGAAAGATACATGCTCAAATATTCACTTGGGTATCAAATAAAACTTTTTAGTTTCGAAGCTTTTTCGACACAGGTTCGGAGTGCGCATCGCCCTGCCAAATTTTTGCATATAAAATGATATTAATATCCACAACGAAAGCAGTTTATTGAAATAAGAGATTTTGATTAAACTAAGTTGAATTGTAGTAACAATATAGATACAAGCTGATATAGCACTCTCAAATTACAATGTAAACTGTAACATAAAACTCTAGACTAGATTTTAACACGATTATTATGATGATTCTAGATGAAAAACTAATTAGCTTTGTTGTAAGATAGTTGGATGGCTAACACCTTACTTTTAAAACAAATTGATTTGTAATGGCACTATTGGTGACACACATATTTAGGTAACAGGAAAACTTACAGCACAAGAAAGTTGCTCGCGGATATAAGCCATTGATCGTAGCACAGCACCTAATGCATCCCTGGACACTTGAAACTTAACTTCAGATTCACCAGAAGTCTGGGCATCCTCATGCTGAAACGGTTTAAACAATTTCAACAAACTTGGAGTTATTCAAAGTAAAGAAAGTCTTTTTCAGAAAGTGGCATTCCAGTAAAATAACAATTAAAACAAGAAGTACCATTATCTCTCCCATAATAAACCATTATGTGAATTATTTATTCGGTCTTGGGATGCAAAGGAATGAAGCACAATATTTATTCCTTTTTCTGTTGCTTATATCAGTTGAGTTTGGTGAAAACCAATTGCAGAATATTGAAATCAAATCCAAATTTAACGTCTTGCCCTGATAACAAGTTATTTCCCTCAACAGCAAATCCATCTTATTCAACACATTATTAATAGCCAGTATACGTATACATTTATCTTAACAATCTTTCTATACCACCAGCTTCTAAAAGACAATAGACTAGTCTAGATTTGTTCCCTTTTCTGTGTTGTCAATCTAATTTAAAGTTAAAAATCTCTTCCTCAGCACACACGGATTCTTTCGAATATAAATCAACATTTAAGTACTTCCCCTTTTGTTTTACACCCCCTTAATACATTGATCTAATGATCAGTGGGTCCGTTTCATTGCAGTACTAGAATAATAGAGCTACAAGGCATACAGACAGGACATATTAAAGAATGATAAGTCTAATGAACAAAATAGCATACCTTGAGATTTATTACAGCAACCTTACTAGATGTTGTTGAAAGTTGTTCGCTAACTTCAGCCATAGACTTTAAAACAGGTTCCACATTAACTCGCGAGAGATGAAACTTGACCTCATATTCTGCTGATGGATTCTTGCTATAATCTTGCAACTGAAATTGAAATATGTTAAATGACTTACAATTCTCACGGATAGTTTGTTAAAATGTTGCGAAAGGATAAAAGCAAAGTACACTACCACTATTGAATGTTAAGTAGTGTTTTATACCCAAAAAAGGGCTATAGTCAATCAAGTGGCAGAAGTTTATCAAGCAAAGTACATGTATCTAAACCAATTTAAAATTAAATCAGGAATACTACTGCCATCTTTTCATTGTTGAGATTGTTGTGAGCATACCTTAAGATTAATAACGGCTACTCTATTCCCTGGCGTTGAGGTTTTGTTCTCCATTACCCATGTCATTGACTTCAGACATGGAAAAACCACCTACATAACAGCATCAAAGGACTAAGGACTGGCTTAATGCTACACATTCTTTTCCAATCCCAAGAACATAGAAAGAAAAAAATAACAAAAATTAAGTTCTCCTTGACATACCGTGTTTTCAGGTGGACCATCGTCTTGCTGAAGAGGCACTGGGGGTGGGCCATCATCTCGCTGACGAGACATTGCGGATGGACCATCAACACGCTTACGAGGCACTGAGCGTGGACCATCAACTCGCTTACGAGGCACTGGGGATGGACCATCAACTCGCTGTCGAGACACTGGGGCAGCAACATCAACTCGCTTATGAGGCGGTGGGGTTGTTTGTGGTAAATTCAGATCAGCAACTGGTAGGACAGGAGCACCGACATCATTAAGATTAAACCCTGTTGTTTCATCGTTAAGTGGCCATAACAGAGGAGTTGTATCTGATGTTGAAGTAGGGGTTTTCTTGTCAGTGCAAGTATTCCCGCTGACTTGTTGATTAGGTGGTGCAACTTTGGCAATACTTCTCTTCGTGACAGCAATTTTCTTTCCACCTTCTCTAAGAACACCCATTGCAGCATCATAAGTTTCCACAGCTACTGCCCCTTCCTCGGCGTATCTAATGGCTTCCCGGCATAGATTGGTATATCGTGATGTCAAAGACTCGTGTCCATGTGATTCACCAGCACAGTCATCCAACACAACACTGCTTTTTGCATCCCTTGTCCACCGTTTTAAGATGTAGTGGGATGGTATAGTAAAAACATTAGACACCATGAAAACAGTTAAAACATGCCTACAAAGAATTCCTGAATACTCAAACATCTGGCAACTACAGTTAGCTCTCAATTCGGACTGCTTTAATGTAACAGTATACAACTTTTGGTCATCCTCAAATTTTGCAACACTAAATATGCTATTTTCCCCATCCTCTTCGATTCTGTTGGCTGTGTACGCAAAAGTTTCAACTAGCTCTTCTTGAAACTTCAAAAATATTTTCCGCGTATAAAGCTTAGCAACCTGATTCTCCATTGGTGAGGGTGTCTTTAGAACTGGTGCAGTACAAATTGTCTCAAAATCTAATTCTATTTCCTTTTCAAACCATCTCTCCAGAGCTAGTTCATACTGCCTAAAGAACATTGGTAATGTCGTATACTGGTTGACAAAACCGTCAAAAAAAGAACCATTGAATCCTTGATAAGGAGATATTACAGCGAAAAATGAATCACGAAAATATGCTGGAACCCATTGAGCACGAGTACTATACAAGGACTGAAGCCAATCATGCCCTCTGATTTGATATTTATCGATGATAGAATTCCAAGACAAATCAAACTCCTCAGTTGTTTCTGTCAGGTTAATACAATTATAAAGTTCACACTGAAAATTTGGATACATGCGGCATACATGGTCCAACTTTTTGTGGCCTTCACGCAAGACATGCCGCTTATTTATACAGTGGCGTGCTTGAGGAAAAACCTGTGAAACTGCTGTTTGTATGGATCTGTTCTGATCAGTAGTAATAGAGATAGGGTGACGGTCGTTCATCGCTGCCAGAAATGTCTTACAGAGCCAACCAAAAGAAGCCTCAGAGTCATCAAAAATGAGTCCACAGCCAAACAAAATCATCTGACCGTGATGATTTATCCCAGTGAATGGAGCAAACGGCACATTATATTGATTTGCTCTATATGCTGTTTCCAGGGTAACAGCATCACCAAAATGACTGTAAGCTGTCCTTGATCTTGCATCTGCCCAAAACACATTTGACATACGATTATCTTCATCAAGTTGTATTGCATAGAAGAAACCAGGGTTTTCAGCCTGCACTTTCTTAAAATACTCCAGCAGGTTCTCAGCATCCTTTCCTAATGTCCTCTTTTGATTAGGCTGCCTTACAGTATATGTCATCGATGTAGCATTTTTAACCAGATGACTCGTTTTGGCAGCAGCAGCTGCAGGATAATTCCTACTTTTCTGACTATTCTCGGAGGAAACGTGATTCCCATCGATAGATATATACATGACACCACTGGGAACAAGCCCCACTCCTTTGTAAGTTTCAGGCATAGTTCTTCCAACACTAGAAAAATGCTTCTGTGGTCGAAGTTTATCCACCTTATCAGGAACCGCCATGGAATGGTTATGTTCCTTCACAAATTTTGCAACAACCCACTTATTTTGACCCTTTTGTTCTATTCTAATCATCGCACCGCAACTTTCAGTCATCTTTCTTTTTAAACCTTCCCTGCTACACACGAATTCCCGAAACATATTTGTCCCATCAGCATTAAACTGACCGTGCAAGCCAGCTTTGGAGCTGAAACCCGAACGTCTGGCATACTCACTATAAAAAGTTTTTGCCGAATCTTCAGAATCAAATTCCATACCCAAATATGGCTCAAAAACCATATCCTCAACATGAGATCCCGAGTTTCCAGCATTACTAACTTCGCCTTCACCAAGTTCAACATCCCCACCATTTTCCATACCTCGATGACCACTTCCTTCTCCCACGTTTATCACATGAACATCCATTACAAACAATTCACACTGCTAAATCATTGAGTTCCTAGTTCATCATATAGAAAAGTTGCATGCATAATCAATGTTTCCTATGTACCATCATGTAAATCCAAAATCAAACAACACAACTGATGAAGATTATGACACTACCCAAAACTTCAACAAAAAACCATTCATTGTTCCTATCCACGCGTGTTAAATCAATTTCACCTCGAATATTCCTAATAATAAATGTAGCAAAACAAATAAAAAAAACCACAAAAAATGATCTTCAAAATAAAATAAAATTTAAGCTTATGCGTAGTAACATAATATAATTATAATCATTCAATAAAAACAGTAATGATTACAGAATCGAGTGTACAAATTAATATGGGAAATTGAAAACCCTAACTTACAGTAATGAAAACTAGGTATGAGGTAAATTAATATAGGAATCTTCTGATTGCAGAAAAACACGCGATTGAACAATGCGGGAACAAAACGACGGTGTTCTGGAAGGAGTTAGGGTTTTGGGTTGTGTTGCAGTGTCGGAGGAGACCGCGAGAGAGAGAGTCCCAGCACAGCATAGGTTTTCGATATGAAACACTTTAACTACACCCACGTTTTTTCTACCGTTTGATTTGCATCCAACGGTTGGTGTTCGTTTATGCCCAACAACAATCAAAATCTGAGTTTGATTCAATTTTATTTTATTCAGGTAGGATCTATCAAGTGTAAACTGTACCCCACCTTTCATTTATTTCTGTTGTTAATCATTTTGAATGTTTTTATACTAAATTCGACCTAATTAACTTAGATTTTTTTTAATTTGAATTTGAGATAAAATATTTAATTTAATAATATTAATATTTAAATTAGAATTTAAAAATTAATTTAAAATTAAAAGTGATTTTTAAGACATTTATTAAGAAATTAAAAAAAAAATGTAAAGTATTATGTGAAAAAAATTAAAAATCCAAAGTCATGTTATGTAAAACTTTCGTATGGAAAAATAAAGAAAGGTCGTACATCACACTGTTGAATTATATCGAATCAACAAGTACTTTTTTACAATCAATGGGGATTAACCGTAAAACTATATAATATAGACTAAAAATATTTATATTCTCCTTCGAATATCTTAAATTTTCATTATCGCCGTAAAAAACAACATAAATAAATAATTTTTAATTCACAATCAATACATTTTTTTAAACACTTTGATTATATAATTACCACTTAAAACGGTGAATCTCAATCAATCACTTGGTGTTATTAAAATTCTTTATACTTGCATCTAGTGTATCATTTGTTGCATTATTTGTTTTCAATAACACCGGAAGTTCATCTATCCACACTACAATACTTTTAAGTTTATACAACAGGAAAAAAAATGTTGTAAAAAGTAAAAAATTGTAGTTTAAATTTCACACAACAATGTATATGATTGTCTATTTGAATAGGTAACTGTTTTTGTATTTCAAATCACAAATTCTTAATAATGTTGTTTTTAACATATAAATAGACACAAAAATACATACTAGAAGGAGTTGAGAAAATAGGTCTGCATGTCAAAATAAAAATATACAAGTAACATTTTTAGATATTTAGTTTGTTTCTCTTATATAACATGTCTTATTTATATTTATTTTTCTCTCAAATTATTCTACATTAAAGATTAGTATGAGAAAGATGGAGTAGTAAGCTAGTTGTATATGCATGTAAGTGACTAATGATTGAAACAATATTCATCTATGGAAGGTGCTAATATACTCTTAAGTTTAACTATGAGAAATATATGATATTTAAAATAAAAATTTTTTAAAGAATAAAGTTGAGTAATTTAAAGATCTAAAATAATTCTAAATCATTATCTACGAAATAAATTTTGACAGACTCATAATGTCGTCACTCTAAAACTTAAACTCAATTATATATATTCTCGTCAAAATAAAATTCCATTAAATTAACTTGTTCAATTAGAAGCATCCACACAAATATTAAAGTTAAGATAAAAAATCACAAAACACTAAAGTAAAATAATATACAAAAAATAATAATGAAAACACCCTAAAGAGTAATAACATCGGTTTTGGGTAGTTCAGTTGGATCAAAATCATCAACTACAACATTTTTAGAAAGCCTCAACAAGCTTCTCATAGCCAAAATTGCTTTAGGATTAACATCATGCATTGCCCTTGCAAACAAACACCTACAAGTCTCACTTGCTGTCTCAAACAACATTGTATCCTTATTATTAGGACCCAACAAACAATGTCCCAAAATTCTCAAAATTGCTTGCAACAATTCCCAAGGCATAGGTACCCTCCCTTTTTTAACAAACTCTTCATTACTTTCTCCTTCTTCAACAACTTCCTCATTTTCATCGTCATTTTCTTCATCATCATCTTCATCTTCTTTTTCCTCTTCGAAATTAGTGTACATGTCACCATTTTGACCCGCCCAAATTTTACAAAACTTACAAAAATCAATTTTAGATGAAATTGGTATTTGTGAGATTTTGCTATAAAATAACTCAAAAGCAACGGCTACGATTCGAGCTCTTCTAGTGGATCTAACGGTGCCGTGTGGTTCAAGCAAAGGTGACACAACGACGACGTTTAGTTCAGTGGAATTGTTTTTATTTATTACTACTTTCGATTCATGATACACGCTAGGGTGTGATATGTCAGGGATTGTAATCGTAACAGCCTCGCCGGCGCGTGAGGTTGTTTCATGCGCGTATAGGGCTAAAAGAACGGCTTCGAAGCCGGCTTGCGGTTTTCGATCGGCGACGCGTGAGAGGTAAACGCCGGCGATTACAGGGAGGAAGTGGAGGACGATGAGTTGGAGATCGGAGACGTTTGATTGGAAAGTGTCGTAGAGCCAACGGCAGAGATTGTTGTCGCCGGCGCCGGAGTTAGGTTGACGGAGGAGAGTGGCGATTTGGGAATAGGTTTTGGTGTCGTTGAGGATTGAGAGAGAGTTGGTAGTGGTGGAGGGAATGGTGGTGATGATGGAGGAAAGGGATTTGATTGCGGATTGGATTTTTTCGGTGGTGTTAGGGGTGAATGTGACGGTTGGAGTGGAGGTGGGAGTGGTGGAGGCGGTGGTTTCGTCGTCGGACATTGTGTTTGTGAAATGAGTTTTTTTTAGAGGAAATGTTGTAACAATTAATTTTGATGTAAATGTTATGTGAGAGAGAATGAGCGTAAGGTATGGAGAAAAATTAGGATCTTAATTTTTGTTGACATTTTTATTAAATTGTTACCAAGAAAATTGAGTGGATACTCTCATCTTAAAATATATTTTGTTGTTAAGTTATGTATTATTCATAGCAAACTTCTAATCAAATACTATAATGTTGTATAATATATGTGTTGAATACTTTTAAGATATTTTTCTTGGTTTTATGCAGTTCTTGTACATCATTAGTTTAGTTTGTAAGAATTTTAACAATAACCACTTTAGACTTTCATTTTTGCAAGAGTCGCTTTCATTTTTATTCATGTGTGAAAATATATCGATCATCAATAATTTGTTCTGTTTTCATATATTAATTAATAAAAATGTCGTCGTATTATATGATTTTTCATTGACAGATACATAAAATTAAAGAACCATTAATAAAATTTAGCTTAACATTAAATTTATGTCTGCTGAAATTTAATAAAACTATATCGATATACTTCACAAATATATTTTCCTGTTTCTCTTGATCATTTTAAAACAACATAACATTATAAACAACATAAAATTATTGTATGTTTCTTAGGATTTAAAACTAAAAATAATTTATAAATAGTAAATGCTACATAACATTTATATGATCCCATACTCTCGCTAGACTTCTCACCGTTTACAAATTTTATATTATAATTGATGTACTCCACATGTATTTATCATATTATCATATTATTATAAATAAAATGTTTCTTTTTCTAAAGGGATAACTGAAATAAAAATTGCTTTTTTGAGTTAAAACTATCAATACACACGATTTATTTTTACTACTTTAAAACTAATTGACTTACAAGTCAAATATTTTTAAATATTTGATAATTGTGATTCAGTATAAAAAAATTATTATATTGAAGGTGTATAACTTTTTCTTTTACTTTAAAACAATATTTATTTATTCAACTCGATAGAAATTGCATCGATCGATAATATTATAATTTAAAATCGCTAAAAAAACGAAGAAGATAAATCTATGAACAAACTTACAACATCCATGTTAATAATATAAAATATTAGAATGTTTATAAGTGTGACAAAACTTATAAATATGACAAATTTGAGGGGTTCGAAATACTTGTACCTCTTGAGTTGTAATATTGATGACACTAAAATCATTAACTGTATTTACACTACTGATTGGAGCTAATTTATTAATCTGAACCAAAGAACACTACAATACGACGACAAATAAACACAATGCCACACTAAGATAACAAAATAAACAAAATTGAAAAACAACATTGCAAAAATCACTTATTTAAATAAAATATAATAAATAAATAAAGATAAATAAGAATTATTTTGAATCAAAAATTGATCATAAATCATCCATTTATAATAAAAAAAAATGAAAAAATGGATCAAATGAGATGGAAGAAATCATAGCAAGCGACTAACCTAAAAATATGCTTTCATCTATTTATAGTGTATATAAATTAAATTCACACTATCCGTAATTTTGGGAACAAACTCACACTATCTGTATTAATAACACAATAAAATACTTATGAAAAAATAAAATTGTTCCAGATACAATGTCTCTAGCTTTGTACAACACCAAAATAATTGATTGAATTGCTAAGGAATTGAAGCTAAAAAAATCAAACAAAATGAACACACTAAAAAAATCAAACAACACCGTACCAAGGAAACAAACAAACTAATATCACTTAGACAACAAAATCACACAAAACACAAAATAAAAAACTTAAATCTACGTGAAACCATTTATTTTGCTAAAATAAAAAACAAACAATTTAGATGGTAATTTCAGACAAAATAAAAATATAGCATAAATCACTTTCTTTTGACGGTGAAGAAGAAAAGACGTAAAAAAATTTACTTATAATTAACTTCAGTTAAATATAAAGTTAATTATTTTTATTTAATTGTACATTTTAATAAATTAATGTTATGTGTACAATTTCTAAGTAACTATCCATTTTTAAGTAATTTTTTTGTTCATTTAATTGAAAAGATGTTGAGAGGCAACTAAATTTCTATTTTTTTTAACTGTACATTTTTTTTTTTCATTTTTAAGCAATGTCATATATTACCAACTTAAAAAAACAAAACACTATTAAAAATATATTATTGTCTTTATTAATTTTAACATTAAATCATTAAGAGAGAACAATGTAGTGATTAAATTATTAATGCAAAACTTATATTGTCTTTTAAAAAAAAAATGATAAATTCATCATAATTATAAACAAATATTAAAAAAATAACAACAATATTTTCTATTAATACATATAAAATTACAAGAAAAATACTATTTATGACTTTTAATAAAACATTATTATGAAATTAAATAAATATAAATATTATATTAACAATGAATAACAATTTTAAGAAAGATATAAACACGGGTGACCCATGCCAAGTAGCACAGGTATTATATGATATGAAAAAATGAGACAATAATATTATTTTGATTATAATATTTAAATTTTAATTGTAAAAAATTAATTGGAGTTAGAATTGTGTTGGAAGGCTAGGCAGAAGGTGGTACGCACATTCCTCTTGGATCTCATTCATTCAATTCAATTCATTCATTCATTATTTCTTTGACCTAACCAAACAAACCCTTTGACGCCATTTTCTCCTTCACCACTTGTTCCTATTCTCAAGGTATTTCCATACTCCATTTTTATATCTTCAATTATTCTTATTTCTTTCTCGTTCTTTCTGCAAAATTAGGGTTTCTATTTTTTTTTCTCCCAATTCGTTGTTTTGGGGTTTTATACTTCAACTCTTTTGATTCTAAGTGTAGCGTAGGATCCCATTTTTTATGGCATTTGAGTTCCCGCAGAGTACTAAGGTTTCTCACAATTTGGTTGAAAATCCAAGCATTCACATAGACATAGACATAGTTAAGTCGAATCAAGAACCCAATTCCAAACTTGAATCTATAAAGCGCGATAATTTCAAGGGAAAATCGAAATTGAGTTCCAAGAAAGGAATCAAAGCCTCTGCCACTGATTTGAATCAATCATCAGTTCCTGGTGATGTGGTTATTGCTTCGCGTAGGTCCATAACCGACCTTCCTCCGGTTTTGATATCTGAGATTCTTAATTGCCTTGATCCCAAAGATCTTGGAATTGTTTCATGTGTCTCCACGATTCTCCATAGTCTTGCTTCTGAGCACCATGCTTGGAAGCAATTCTATTGTGATAGGTGGGGACTCCCAACAGCTCCTGCGGCCCTGGATCCTGGAGATGGGGTCGCCGATTCCGATGAGAAGTCATGGAAGGAGATTTTTGTGGAGAGAGAGTTTAGGAGTAAGACTTTTATGGGACGGTATAGTATGGAAGTGTTGTATGGTCATACTGAGGCTGTTCGGACTGTTTTTTTGTTGGCTTCTGCAAAGCTCCTATTTACCTCTGGTTATGACACTGTTGTGAGGATGTGGAACATGGAAGATGGGTTGTCGATTGCATCGTCTAAACCCCTTGGTTGCACCATTCGTGCGGTTGCAGCAGATACACGACTATTAGTTGCTGGTGGTACTGATGGGTTCATTCATTGTTGGAGGGCTGTTGAAGGAATGCCCCATCTGTTTGATCTGAGAGGCTCACCACAAAACCAGAATACCGAGGTTCGACTTTGGGGTCATGATGGTCCGGTTACTTCACTTGCTTTCGATTTGACGAGGATTTACAGTGGCTCTTGGGATACGACTGTTCGTGTGTGGGATCGACACTCGATGAAATGTATGGTGGTGCTGAGGCATAGTGACTGGGTTTGGGGACTTGTCCCTCATGATACTACAGTTGCCAGCACGTCGGGTTCAGATGTGTATGTTTGGGATACTAATAGTGGAAGTTTGGTGACCATTGTTCAAAATGCTCATGTTGGTAATACTTATGCTTTGGCAAGAAGCCTTACAGGGGATTTCGTTTTTACTGGAGGTGAGGATGGTTCGATACACATGTACGAGATTGTACACGATAGCTATGTGACTGAAGCTTTGCATGTTGCTACATGGGATCCTCATTCTGGTCCTGTGTATTCCCTTGCCTTTGAGTTTCCTTGGCTTGTTTCCTCGAGTGATGGCAAGCTGGCTCTAATTGACGTGAGGAAGCTGCTGCGGACGAGCAAGCGCTCTCTAGGGAAGAGAGCTACAAAGGCAAAGCATTCTGGTGAAGTTAATGTAGAGCCTCCACAGAGGATGTTACATGGATTTAAGAGCAATCTTTACTCGGTAGATATAGGAGCTGATCGAATTGTCTGTGGTGGTGAAGAAGGCGTTGTCAGGATTTGGAATTTCACAGAAGCTTTGGAAACTGAACGCAGGGTCCGTGCACTGAGAGGATTACGATTAGAAAACAGAATGAGACGGCGTAAGCTCCAAACAGATTACAACAGTAAAGGTGGTAGGAGTGATCAATGTTCAGTTGTGGCCAAGAAGAATTCGGTGACATGTATTTGGCCAAGTAAACGTGGGATGAGTGGAAAAACGAAGGCATAGTGATTGATACCTAAATCAATGTATACTGTATTTTAGATTTAAGGTGGTAATTTGACCAATTAAGTTTCTCTTTTTGTATTAATATGTTTTAATGATCAGTATTAATACTAGCAATCAGATCAGACCTATTTCATTCTGTATAATGACAGAATTTCATTCGGTATAATGACAATATTTCTTTGAGAGAATTGTTTAAGACAGATTTTTTTTTTCATTATTGAAAGGAACTACTATACTCAATAGTCTTTAGTGCAAGTACCAACAATTTCAGAATTTACATTTGATCATAATCAATTCAATGCTTTAATTGCCAATTGTAAAATTATGCTCCAAAATTTCAAAGTTAATGCATACAGTAAGAAAGAAATACGACAGCGAAGATTTCTTTATGTTATGCTAATTTTAAAAATATTTCAGTTAGGATTATATTGGAAAGCAAGGGTGTACTAAACCCAACAACAAAAGCAATGTCGTAATGAACATTTTTTATCTTTTAGAAAGAAGATTTCCTTATGTTATGTTTTTTTTGGTTTCAAGTACATTCCTTTTAATAAAATGCATTATAGCCGAAGGCTTGATAGAAAAATACCTTGGTCTGCCTTTATTAACATATACATTTGTTTTTATTTTTATTGAACTTACATCGATAAAATCATTATCTTAGTCTTAAAGATTAAGATGAACGTTAACTTAAATTTTTGCAAAATATTGTCTATCGTTGTTAGAATTTAAAAAGACTTTGAAGCACTGATCTATAATGAGTCAATTATGAAGTGGTCGATAGTAATATCTCACCTTTAATTTATAGGTATCTCAGTTTTTTAAAAACTCTCTTACAAATTTTTATATGATGTCAAAATATGGTACCGATTTTTTTTTGTTTAAATAATATCACTCAAACTTTATAAAATTTTAATAAGTGACAAATCATAGACTAGTTTTAATTAAAAATTTTCATAAATAAAAAATTAATCTAAAGTCTGAACTAATATCTTTGCTTTAAATTGAAAATTAAGGCTAATAACTTTGTCACTAGTAGTTTGTTTGAAGAGCTTAATCTTTAAACGACACATAAAGGAACAGAGTGTACCTAAGGGTTTGATAAACTCGCAAAGTACGATGGCATACATTTTTCTCTCCCATAAATTTTTTTAAAAAAGAAAAGAAATGGACGCAATATAAATTATGCTGATGAAGTTTGTTGAGAAATGCCAAAATTGTGACAGTTTTTTTTTTCTTTCTAAAAATGAAAAAGAAAAAAGAAAAGTACACACTTTGTCCAGTGATAGCACAGTAGGTTATGTGCTAAGTTATTTCCCTTCCTCTATAACCAAATTGGAAAGTATTAAAGAAAATATTTTATCATCAATTTTGAACTTCAAACTCTATTTGATTGCTAGCTTACTAAAAGTTCTTCAATTTTGATTGCAAGATTATTTTAACTTAGCTTTTCTAGTAATTTTGTGCCAAACAAGCACATTCATTATAACTGGAATGGTTTAACAGTGACACCAAACTTAGCAACAAATCAGTTCTTTCTCCCAAAAGTGACACAAAGCAATTTGAATAGACAAATAGAAAACAAAATGAGAAAAAGAGGGTCTCTTGTTCATTATTTTTTTGCAGTTGTTATGCTTATGTGCATGTTCAGCAGCATTGTTCATGGACAACAATACACTGAGGAAACTGATTCAAATGTCACTGCTAATGTGAGAAATGGCTCACTTGTATCAGCATTGTATGTATTAGGGGATTCCTCTGTGGATTGTGGAGACAATACTCTGTTCTACCCTCTGCTTCATGGTCGTCTCTCTCTGTATTCATGTAACGGCTCGGATTCCACTCTTCTTCCTCAATTAATTGGTACTCTTCTTTCTCTTTTCTTTTCTTGATGGTTTACTCTAGGCATTTGTGAATGTGAATTTGGGAAATCCCAAATGAAATCCCATACAAGAGAATACTTACTTAGTGAGTTAGTATCAAGATTTTAAATTGCAGTCGTGTTGTGATCCTTGATATTGCAGAAAATTGCAATCAAATATGACTGATGCGGCCGTGAAGCATTGCAATAATAACCTGTCCTATGATGATGGATGAAAAAATTATTCCATTCTTTTATATTCTGTAAAATGTGATGTGAGCTTGAGATATCATTCTTATACAGATAATAACATTAGAAAAATAATGTTAAATGTTAAAGCTTATACAGATAATAACATTAGAAAAAGAATGTTAAATTTTAAAGCTTACACAAATAATAACATTAAATGTTGTGATGGAATCATGGTTTGTAGCTGAGAAGATTGGATTGACATCAATCCGACCATTTTATAGTCAAAATGGATCTCTGGATGAGGTTCTTGGTGGTCTCAACTTTGGTTCAACACAAGCTACAATCATGAACCAGGGAAGCTTCAGCCACCAATCTCTCAACCAACAACTTCGCCAAGTCTCCGAGAGCATGCAGCTGCTGCAACTGCAGCTAAACGAAAAAACCGCTCTCGAATTTACAAAATCTTCAATCTTTTTCCTCTCCTTTGGCAAAGAAGATTACATTGATCTATTCCTGCACAACTCTTCCAGCCAAATGTTAAACCACAGTGCACGTTATTTCGCGACCATTTTGGTCAATCAGATGACAAATGCCTTAAGGTATCTTTATGATGCAAATGCAAGGAAAATAATTTGCTTAGGAGTTCTGCCTTTGGGATGCACACCGCGAATAGCATGGGAGTCGAATCAGACATCGGATGGTGATTATAATGTAAATGGTTGTGTAGACCATGTCAATGAGTGGGTCTTGGAATACAATAGATTGCTGGATGAACATATAGTCCAGCTTAATGCAGAATTTCCTGATGCTCATATGGTGTTTTGTGATGTATACAGTGGAATGCTGGAGATTATAAACAAACCAGGGTTTTATGGTATGTTTTCCCCACTTTATAACTTCATGTTGAAGATATAGCACAAGTTTTGATTGACAGTGAGTTCGGCAGATTCACACTGTGCCAATATAATTTTGGCAAAATCTACACTATAGAGCTTCAACAAAATCACAGTGTCACTGTGATTTCGTTAAACTCAACGTGATTCCCAACATAACCAGTATTTAGGCTTAGGCAAGTCTGACTTCAAATTTCAATCATGCACTTTACTGTATTGTATGAAACTAACAAATACTCATGTGAAGAAATTTTATGAAGTGTTGTTTTGAAATACAGGTTTTGAAGACACAAAGAGTGCATGTTGTGGACTTGGTGTTAATGGTGCAACGATAGGGTGTATCTCTACAGACATGGCCTGCAATCAAGCTTCAAGTCATGTTTGGTGGGACTTGTTCAATCCAACACATGCAGTGAACTCTATCCTAGCTGAAGCAGCATGGTCTAACCAACCTATACCAGATCTTTGTCGTCCTTTCACCATCCATGAATTAGTCAACACCAAAACCTAGCATTTAACTTCTACAAGATTCATTCATAAACCTGAGTTTCAAAACATATTAAGTTACAGAATACAGCCATAACGTAACACCTTGATTGTAGCATAAAAGAAATAAAAGTGCTACTGCTTGGTTTCCTTTCCTTTGGAAACCATTTCTATATTATATATTATATATTGTACAGCATAGAAACTGTATTTATTATTATAAAAATGGGTTTTGGTGCTGACATGATTTGTCTTTGTCCTCTAAAATTGATTCAAACAATGCATTATAACTTTATTAAAGACAATGTAGAATAGTACTATAGTATTGCTTTCTCAAAAGCCTAAATCACAATTATTGATTCAAAACCCTAACATCCCCAAAACTTGTTCTTCATCAATCTCCATGGCAGCGAAAATTCATCAAACCTATTTACCTTCATTCTCCGTTCCAACTTCAAAACCCAAACGACACTCTCGGTTGCTTACTATTTCAGCTTCCAACACCAATCGTCCGTCCATCGCCGGCCGCAAACTCCGAGCAGCAGTAATCGGCGGAGGACCCGCCGGATCCTCCGCCGCGGAAGCCTTAGCAAGTGGCGGCGTGGAAACCTTTCTATTTGAGCGAAACCCGCCGTCGACACCGAAGCCATGCGGCGGCGCAATCCCTCTCTGCATGCTGGAAGAGTTCAACATTCCTCACCACCTAATCGACCGCCACGTCACTCAAATGCGCATCTTCTCACCTTCAAACATCGCCGTCGACTTCGGTAAAACCCTAAAACCCAACGAATTCATCGCCATGCTCCGCCGCGAGATCCTCGACTCTTTTCTCCGATCCCGCGCTCAATCCGCCGGAGCCACACTCGTCTCCGGCCTAGTCACCTCCCTCGACCTACCAACCACACAAACCTCACCTTACACTATCAACTACACAACCAAATCCTCCTCTCGAAACTCCCTCGCCGTCGACGTCGTTATCGGCGCCGACGGCGCCAACAGCCGAGTCGCGAAATCAATCGACGCCGGCGATTACACATGCGCGATCGCATTTCAAGAGAGAATCAAATTATCGGACGAGAAAATGGCGTACTACGAAAATCTCGCCGAGATGTACATAGGCGACGACGTGTCGCCAGATTTCTACGCGTGGGTTTTTCCCAAATGCGATCACGTGGCTGTAGGCACTGGTACGGTACGTTCGAAACACGATATTAAACTGTACCAACGTGCGATCA
>NC_021161.2:48836911-48844080 GCF_000331145.2 Cicer arietinum
AGTGGAGGCTCACCCAATTCCGGAGCATCCACGACCCGTTCGGGTCAGAGGACGCGTGGCACTCGTAGGAGACGCTGCAGGTTACTAAACATATTAGTTAGTTATTAGTTGTATAATTAAATAATTAATATAACTAATTATACTAACTATTAATTAACTATTTTATTTAATTTGTATAACTAATTAATATTGTTTAATATAGGTTATGTTACGAAGTGTTCGGGTGAGGGAATTTATTTTGCGGCAAAATCGGGTCGAATGTGTGGAAACGCCGTCGTAAAAGCTTCTGAAGGTGGTGAGAGGATGATCAACGAGTGTGATCTTAGGAGGGAGTATCTTAAAGAATGGGATGCGAAGTATGTTAATACTTTTAGGTTTTTGGATTTGTTGCAGAGGGTTTTTTACGGTAGTAACGCGTCTAGGGAAGCTTTGGTGGAGCTGTGTGGGAATGAGTATGTGCAACGCATGACGTTTGATAGTTATTTGTATAAGAAATTAGCGCGTGGGAGCGCGTGTGATGATGCTAAGCTTTTCATGAATACTATTGGGAGTTTAGTTAGGTGTAATGATGTAGGAACACATATGAAGGGTTTGATATTGTAATGTAGAGGTTGGTTTGGAATTTTTCTATTTTCAAACATTGTTTTTGCTTTATTTGAAAAATTATTATTCACATTAATGGCTCTTTATTATCTTTGGCCCCACATCACATGGTTGAATTTGTTTCTTTGTTTTGGCCATGCTCTCCTTCCACTTTGCAAGAAAAATAAAAAAGCTATTCTCTTTGTCTATCTTATGTGTTCAAGATTTAATGATATATTTATAAATATTAGATGCTTGAGTTTAGAATTTAAAGTTGTTAAATAAAGCTTAGTAAATCTAACATGTTTCCATCAAATATGAAATCAATATTGCAGTTTAATTTATCTAGGTAGTAAATATTAGCACTATTTAAGTTTTAGAACTTTTCTTGAGATCCAATTTACTTAAGTTATTATTTCATAAAAGAATAAAATAAAAGTGACAGTACATTATTCAATATTTTACATAATGACATAATTTAGGTGCTAAATGGAACGATTATTAAATTGACATAAACTAAAAACAACTCATTTGTGCATCCAAATCAAACATCGAAGACTCTGTCCTTTAATCAATAAATCAAAAGCTTTGTTGATGTCTTTAAACTCCACCTCATGTGTGACAAAATCATCCAAATTCAGTTCCTGTTAATAATTGGAGAAAAATTATCAAAAAGGAAGCTACAAAAACTTGTTACTACTAATTTAACAATATGTAATCAAAAGAGGGGCAGAGAGCATAAACTTAAAAAATAAATAAAAATGCATAGTACCTTGTCTATGTAACGTTTAAGAAGAATGGGTACATCAGTCTTAGGTTTGAGTCCTCCAAATAAGGACCCCATGAGAGTCTTGCCTTGAAAAAGAACATCACTACTATTAAAACTCAACTTAGATCCTGGCTTGTCAACTCCCACCACAATTGTTTTTCCCCAACCCTAAACCCAAAACACCAATTTTACAATCCATGCTTTCAAACAAGTATTAAAATTAGTTAGTATAACGAAAAGGACTTGGATTGTACACTTTACAATCTTTGTAATTGCAAGCTATTATACGATTTCAGTCATCAAAATAAGATTAGACGATTAAGATTTAAATGTTTAAATTTTTCTTTAAAAAAAAAAATCAAAATCAAATTTCAAATATAGATCACTCGATTTTTTATCAGACGACTGAGATAGTGTGTCTGCAACCAATCACAGTACACTGCAAGCAAAGCAATTGCACTGCACCTAATTCAAATAAAAATTAGGCATAGTTTGAGATAGAAATAGACCTTTCTACATGAAGCATATGCTTCATGCACCAATGATGCCATACCAACACATTCAAAACAATAATCTGCTCCCCCACCAGTCATCTCCATAATAACCTGCTCCATAACCACACAACAAGAAAATTTCAAGACACACTGCTAAAAAATAAAATTAACCACGAAAAAAAATTAACTCTTCTTTAATTCACTGGTCACTAAATTTAGTGACAAATTTAGAAAAGAATATCACGTTGTACCTCTCTAAATTTCCCTCAATAATTTAAACTTTTTTAGTAGTGACATTAGACATTTAAATTAAAATTAAAATTAAAATTAAAATAAAGATTAAATCCTTAAAAGAGGGTAGACCTGGCTAACAGATTTGTTTTCACATTCTCCAGCATGGACAAAATCTGTGAGACCAAACTTCTTTCCTGAGTTAAAGGGAGGAACAGAACCATGAAATCATATACATAATTTAGACATAATAGTAATAACAATAATAACTTCTAAATTATACTATTAAAACATTATTATTTGACTTCATGCTTGATGTGATGATGTATTAAACAAATATTGCATTACCAATGTCAAATTTTTGTGGGTTGATATCTACACCAATAATCCTAGTTGCTCCACAAAGTCTAGCTCCCTCAGCAACCTAGGAAATTAAACAATTCAATTGCAATGAGCATTGTTGTATAAAAGAAACTACAAAGTACAAAAGAAAAACATGAACTATAAAGAATCCATACTGCTAATCCAATGCATCCTAGTCCAAAAACAGCTACTGTAGACCCTGGCTCTACATTTGCTGTTCTCCAAGCAGCACCTACCCCTAAAGATATTTTTATCAAAATATTGAAGAATTAGATGAATGTTGTTGAGTTGTGAACTAAAATCAAATATCAAACTTTGAATTTTTCACAACCATATATTGTAGATCAAAATTTTAAAATAAGTGTATATTTCGATTCACAGTGAAATTAGGAGAATTATAAGGAGTCACTGCGATTTTGACAAAAACTATATTTTGAAGCTTCAACAAACTTATTGTTCATTCAAACATACACTTGGCTAATGTTTGGAACTACGTCAGAAATAAACTTATCGTGCCAAGGGTGATTTGACCGTGATTTTACAAAAACTATATGTTGTAGCTTTAAGGTTAACGTGCAGTAGCGTTAGTTCCACAACATAAAAGTACTGAAATCCGAAGAATAGTCTACTAATGAAAATTATATAGCACGTCGATTGATTCATGTAACCGATCTCATCTAATGGAAAAAACAATTAGTTGTAGTTGCAAAATGTTTGCATACCTGTTGATACACCACAACTAAGGAGGCATGCCCTATTGGGAGGAATTGATGAATCAATCTTGAGTAGATTTGCAATGTCAACGACAGTGTACTCACTAAAACTAGAGATACACATGAAATGGTTTATAATCTCTCCATTTAGATCAGTGAATCTTGAAGAATCATGTCTAAGCATCCTAGGTGAAATATTAAAAGGAAACTTTGAACAAAGGTTGCTCTTTTTTGATTTGCAATCTATACACTCTTCACAATCAGGCATGAAAATTGGGACAACAATGTCTCCTTTTGTAACTTCAGTTACTTCCTCTCCAACACTTTCCACTACCCTGCATCACATGAAAATTAGTTGATACTTGAAATGCATCATCAACTACTATAGTGCTAAATTAATTAAATTAAATGTGTTAACATTTAGAAGAAATATAACACTACTAAAAAATTCGCCTTTACTAACTGGTTTAGAGACTAAATATTTTCAGTCACACTTAGCGACCGAAATATAGACCGTAATTTTGAACCTCAAAACTAAATATTTTTTCGTCACTAAATTGGTCGCAAACAAAATTTAGAGACTGAAATAGTATCTGAATTTTAGCGACCAAACTTTCCGTCGCTGACAAGGTGGCAAATTAAGACTTGCATAAATGTATGAAATGTCTAACAATAAAAAATCCAAATAATAAAAGGAGCACACCAATTTTATATTGATGCTGAAATTCTACTACATAATATTTTCAATAAATAAATGAACAAAAAAAATGAATAGAGTGACTCACCCAATTGCCTCATGACCCAGAATCCTTGGAAAAATTGCAGGAGGCTCCTTCAAAAGTACTCAAAACACAAATAAAAAAAGCATATTAAAAATATTAATTCAAAACATTTTCAAAATGTTTAAAAACAATAATTAAATAAATAAAAAAACCTGCATCTTCCAGAAAGTGATATCACTGTAACAGAGAGAGGTACATATAATTCGAATCCGAGCTTCATGTGGCATTGGTGGTGCTACAAATATCTCTTCAATAATCAGTGCCTCACCTGCTTTGCGACAAACCGCCGCTAAACATATTGCAAATAATATATTCTTAGTAACATAAAAAAAAAAAAAACATAATTATGGTTTTATGAATCATGGAGCACACACACACCTTTACATCTTATGGGTTGTTGTTGTTCACTTGGTCTTACTATTTTGTCTTCCATGGTGACTCAACAAAACAGTGAATGAAGGAACAATTTTTGATAAAGGGTTTAATATTAATATGCAAAATTATAAAGTTGAACGTGAAATATTTGGATAAGATGATATCTATCTTTGATATCAGACGGAGACTAGTTGAAAAGAGTTGTACAACAATGAAGTAAAGAAAAATGAGTTTTTTATTTATTGGTTCGGTGAAATTTGGAATCTACCAAACTAGATTCCACGTGTCACATGATGGGAATATGTCATAGTTGTCTTTGTTTTTCGTTTTTGTTCTAGAGTCTAGCGTTGGTGGCCAAATAGCAATTTAAAGCTCATTAAATGAAGTTGCCATTTTTATTTTTTGGAGAAAAAAAAACAAAAATCAAATTTTCACTTTATTCTTTGAAATAGTGCAATATACATCATTTTAGATTTTGAAGCATATAAAAATCCGTTCTTGTTTGTTCCTAATATTTTAACGACGGATGTAAATAATAATGTACCGAATTTAATTTCTTACTCATAAAAATATTTTGATAGTATGAATCAAGGTGATATATTTTGAATATTATTTATTATTTTTATATAATTTAAAGATTAAATTGTAATGATATTAAATGAAAACAAATATAAAATTGTATAAAATATAATTTTTATAGGAGATAAATATGATTTTTTTATAAACAAACAATAAATCTTAAAATATTTTCTATTTTAAACTAGAACACAATCATCATCTTAAATTTTTTAATAAAGAAAAAGAGAAAGTGATATTTCTTTTTTTATAGAAGATGATAAGGATGAAGTTCATGTTAGCTTTTAAACTTATTATTTCAAGTGCAGGAAAATAAAAAAGTTGAAAGTATATGAGTGGTTGGATTTATTTATTGAATGAATGAATTGTGTTATTTAGTTTTGAGGTAATTTTGAAAGTAATTTTGAACTTCAAAACTGAATTGTGTTATCGATCATATGAATATCATATTAAATGAAAATATTAGCAACTTGGTTCGCTTCATGAAATATGAGATAGAGAATAATGATCGGTTTCAAGATCTATGGACAAGCAAGGAACTAGGGTGTTGGACACCACCCATCCATAATTAAGTACATAACTACCTCTAGATCATATTCAATGTATTGAATACAATATTATTCATAGTGGTTAGTTAGACTAATCTTTCTAAATTAGTATGAGTGATAATGTATATAATAATGTATAAAATTTGACTAAAAGTTGTTCTATTAGAATTTAAATTTGAATTATCTCGAACAATTTATTATCGAAGATAATTATCTAACGAATCATTTGGTTAAGAAGGGGACGTGTCATTTTTATAGTACTTTTATTTTTATCTTCTACAAAGAACAAATCTTCATGGGTTGATAGTGTGCATAATCTACTCTGTAAAAGATATCTTGTACCATGCACTGAGAGAAAATAAATAGCAACTAATAATTCAAATTGTAAGTTATTAAAGATTTATGTAACTTTTATTTATGATCCACCATATATATTTATTCATGTGGAGATGTAAGTTATTATCATCAATAGAAAAATTATAAAAGTGAATTGATGATATTCATGTTAATTGACCCGAGAGAACTAATGAAGCATGTCTTATGACTCTTGAAACTCTCCAAACTTGGTGTTGCACATGATGCCATGATTCTGTTGTTTGTACATTTTTGGCTATTGTTAGAGCATCAACAATTCCAGGGAATGATTGAGATCCATAGTCATTATGTTTAGATGGTCCATAGATCTGAAAAATAGGAGAAATATTTAAATTTAAATTATGTTTGTTAAAAAATAAAATCTAACAGAAAAAAGACTTACCAAATGCTTATACCATGGCATTCCAAAGAGGCCATCTCTGTCTGTAAATGCACGCTCAGCCATCATTAATCTATCATTTACTTCTCTCACTTTCAACTCATCCATCTTCCATGTTCTCCAACCTTTACTTGCTTCTATTTCCTGTTTCAACATTTTTTCACTTTAAATAGATATATGTATTACCGACACTTTATTGAAAACGTGTTCTGACATCGACACAACATTGACACATGTAATTTATCAGAATTATTTCAATAGGTTATATATATGCTACTACTGGTTATATAATTAATAAGTATTATTAGTCTAAAGATAAATATTAAAGACATGACATACCTTTCTCTGATTATTTATCTTGGTTGCTGCTTTCTCAAGCTCCTTGATGGACTTATCCATAGGAGACAAAGTTACATCTTTATTTGAAATCTGATTTTTCAGTTCTTCCATGTTAAGCTGACATTCAAATATTAGATGGTGTAAGAATTAGAAATATCTTGATCAATGTGATTTCAGACTCTCAACACAATCAATTCCCTCACAACTCGCACTCTGGAGGAGACATTTGTTGTGCGACCCAAGTAGCCTGATATCAGGCAGTCAAATAGATATTGAAAAGACTCTGATACTATATTAATTTTTTATATTATGTCTAATTCATCGTTACATATCGGCTTGTAAGTTGATGAATGTTTTCTACTTTTATAAGCTTATTTTCAAGCCATAAGTGGAACTCTCAGCATTATATATTATTCACATTCTCTCAAATTTAGTGAGATTAGTCTTTATGCAACTACAATGTTTGATTAAATAATCATATAAAGTAAGCACACCTTAAGCTCCTTAGCATAGGATAGGTAATCAAAAGGTAAGAATTCCTCATCTGCTAGCCAAAGTGCTACTAGACCCCAAACACTTGCAGCTATTTTTTCATAACATAAACAATTATTAGGGGAACTAAAATAAGATAATAAATTTTTCC
>NC_021161.2:48844202-48847999 GCF_000331145.2 Cicer arietinum
CCCTACAAATAATTCTAAACAGGAAACAAATTGAAAACAATGTGGGAATTTTGTACTTTTAAAACATAAAAGATTTTACTTGAAATTGTAAAGGATTTTATGTGACTAACCTGCAACATGCCTTTGAAACATTGGATCACCAAATTTTTTCATCCAAATGAAATCATCATACAGTGAATGGTATACTGGATATGCTGCAACATCTGTTAAAAAAAATTGGTTTCAATGTCTAACTCATTGATGACAAAATGTTACATCTAGCTAGGCATAGAAAAAATGTTACATCAATGATTAAAAGAATCAATTGTGTTTTACTTTTACCTCCTCCAAAGGATATGTCAGCAGCTGGAATTCCCACATGTTGTAGAAAAGGTTTATAATCTGATCCTCCACCTCCTAACCTTCCAAACTTTTTAGATAAATGATATATCAGCATAGACAGATATTCATATATACATAATCTTATTCACCATAAAGAGTTAAATACACTTTACTCCCCTATTTTAGATGATTAATGATATTAGTTATCGCATTTCTAAATATGAAAGTATAGTCATCTGATTCTTAAAATATCATAAGTTTTACTCACCACTGAATTTAAGACTTATTTTTTATGATGTGTCAAGTTGAATAGTAATCTGACAAGTCATCGGATGGTGTGACAATGTAATGTGAACTAAATATTATTATTTTGTTTTCCATATCATTAAAGTATTGTTTTAAAATAATAAAACATTAAATGAAAACAAATATAAAATCGTATAAAATCATATTTTTCTTAAAATATGTATTGTCTCTTCACTAAGTGGTTTATCAGTTGATTGTTCAACATAACAAATCAACAAAAATAAGTCTAAAATTCAATAGTAGAGAAAATTTCTGAAATTTAAAAAGTAATGAACTATATATTTTTAAATTTAGAAATGGAAGAACCAAAATAATGAATCGCGAAAATAGCGACCAAAAATGCATTTAAGTCTGATATAAAAATATGAATAAACTGCAATATTCTTACTAGAGGAGGATCACCGGAACTAGTCCAAGAATCATAAATGCTTTGTGATGAATTCTCAGGGTCTCTTACCTAAAAATTAAACAAAATAAACTCAGCATCAACAAAATGTCTTCTTTTACTAATTATGCACGCAAGAGCTAATTCAAGTTATTTTTATACAAACCTGTGTCTATGAGATATTAACTCGAAGACAAAAGTTTGACTTTGTAACTTTAAAGGACATAATTCAAATATCTTACGAAGATGGTCGTAAAATGATTATTAATTTCACTTTAACGAATAATAATTTCCTCTTTCCACATTAAAAAATTTGTCATACTTTTTTAGTTGCTCTTTTTATCAATTCTTCAAGCTGTGGAGTAGCACTGACATGGAACCCTGGTCCACCAACTGCACAGTCAACATTCAAGTAAGCAACTGCCCTTGAAGCAAGAAGTTCTCTGTTATCTTCTACCCATTCTGTTGATCCTATCTGAAAAATATGATAGAGTCAGATTTTGATGTGGCATACAACACATTACACCTTTCTGTTGTAAGAAATTTATAGAAAAAAAGGAGAAAGAAAAATTACAAGGCCATATTCCTCAGCATCCCAATTGCATAAGATGATTGTTCTTCTAGGCTTCCACCCTCTTTTCTGAAGCTTTCCTAATCTTTGTGCTACCTGAATTTATCAGTCAATCATAATCGTTAAATCATTGGAAGATTATTTGACTCTAATCGTAACTGTCTTAAAAAAATCATATATAAAATTATTTGTTATTGGTTGAAAGTGTAAAAGTTATACTAATAAACAAAACCATGTGTAAAAAAAAAAATTCATTATTACCTCAAGTAGTGCTGCAGTGCCACTATTGGGATCAACTGCTCCAAATGTCCATGCATCCCTATGGTTTCCTAGGATGACAAATCTACATGCAGTTGCAAAAGTTACTGGCATAAACGCATGTGTAAGCTATTATATATATGATATAAACTGTTTTCGTGAGTTATCTTAAAGAGTTTATTTTAACATAAGATATTTTTATAAGCTTGGTGAACTCATATATACCATTCTATACAAGCCCTTAATAAAAGTTCATTAAAGCAAGACTAAATATTCTTTAGTTTTCAATTTTGGATTGCATCATAATATATCATTGCTATTGAATGCAACTCTTCCATACCTGTCAGGCTCTTCTGCTCCTTCAATCACACCAATTACATTTTGAATTGTTGATATAACCTGCTCCCCCTGAAAAACCAATATCCAAAATTCAACTTCTAAAATACATGTCTATAGACTATTTTTCAGTTATTTCGATAGACTCTTCACGATAGTTTACAAAAACAACTTAAAAATTTATTAAAATAGTTTAACTACATATACATAAGTACTTATATAAACAAACACTTATTTAATAAGAGTTTAATTAAGCTGTTTATCTGAACACAGTTTAGACAGATAATATACCATATAACTGAGGTTAAGAATTCCAGGTCCCGGTCCGATCCTATAAGTAGGCCCATCTTTACTACCCTGCCAATCATCCTCAGCAACAGGTCCACCAATTGATCTAATTATCTTCTCACCATCTTCTCCTGAAACTGGCAAAGAAGGAATCAAGGGAACATCACCTTTTTTCACAACTTCATCTTTTGATAGCCTCTCACAATCACTAAAACTAGCCCAACCAGGAGTTGTAGGGTCACCAACCCCACCATATACACTCCCAACTTGAACACCACTTGGTGGCAACCACTTTTCATCAGGAAACCATTTTCCATTCCCACCACCATAGTCCTTTTTATCTGAATAAATCACAACACCAACAGCACCTTCATCATATGCATTCCTCACTATGTCACCTCTAAAGATTTTCCCATACTTTGCCAAAACAACACTTCTTGAAACATTGATTCCCATTTCCTTAAGTTTCAAATAGTCCTCTACTCTTCCATAGTTGACATAAACAACAGAACCAATTGCAGTTCCTGACATGGCATATGCATGGAATGTAGGGACAACCTCGTCCGCCACGTCGGCATAAGGATCACCATCATAGATTTCTTGAGTTAGATTGAAGACAGTTGGAGGTTGTCGCGGTGAGTTTGTCAGAATCAAAGAACGGGATAAAGGGTATGTGAGAGCAACATCATAGGATGTTACACGGGATAGTATGTTGGATGAAGTGAAAACTGAGAAAACATAAGCTGCAGCTTCATTGTTGGCTTCAGAAGCTGCTATGTGAGGTCTACAAGTGAGAATTTGAAGGTGATTGGATATGGATACATTATTTGATAGGGAATTTGATATAAAGAGTGAATGATAATAGCTAGGTTCTTTGGATGGAGTAATTAGAAGTAACAAGTAAGAGGTGCTTATGGCTAATAAGGTGATAGTACTTGTTTTGATCATGGCATAAGCATAAGCATAAGCTAAGAATTTTTTTAGAGGAATCTACTGCATAATTGGTAGTGTTTTTTTCTTTGATTATTTGAGGTGCTTGTCCTTAAATTTCTTATCATGAATGTTGAATGTCTTTGTCACTTCTTAAATATGAGTCATCACAATGCAACTTGCAATTTTAAATTCACATCCGACTAATTTGTTTTGGTTTTTAATATCCGTTTTTATATCTTGTCATGATTTTTGTTCTTATTCTTAGCACTATAGTTTAACTTGTATTTATCATTAAGAATTTACCCTAAATATTTCTTGTTGGAAAGTTCATCAACAGAGATTTCTACACCCCAAGCAGAAGAAAGCCAAAATGCTCATATGTATTTATTTATTTTTTTA